>NW_019272093.1:0-32720 GCF_002738345.1 Cucurbita maxima | reverse complement strand
TTTTTTTTTTTTTTTTTTTTTTTTTTTTTTTTTTTTTTTTTTTTTTTTTTTTTTTTTTTTTTTTTTTTTTTTTTTTTTTTGTAGAAATAAGCATTTAAACTTCATTATAACATAGACTTCGTCTTAAAATATTGCCATTGACTTACGTGTTCAAAAATATCTTTAAAACGACACAACGAAATACTAAATTAAAAACACCCTATTCTAATATAACTCTAAGAAAATAAATACAACTACCCCTGTGTGCCATGGTCTCAAATTGCGATGTGGTCCTTAGTCGTGCACGAGTACCTTGCCTTTATTTGAAATAGAAGTAGCTTATGATTTGAGTATTTTAAGAAATACTCCTTTAAGTGACTCCAATATTGAGGTTAGATGCAAACACATACAATGATGTGTGGGACCTATCATATAAGTTTATATTTTTTTAGGTGACTAAACTAAATAGGTTAATTCGACGTATATTTAATATTCTACACACGTGTGAGTATGAACCCACTAGTCGATTCGCACTCCTTTTGGGCCCTTTTTATGGTTGGACGGGCATTCTAAGGAGCTGTTGATGCATTATGTCGACACATTTTTTCGTATGTCATTCATATCATGCATCGTGTCATATCATACCTATATCATATTATCAGCACATCATGTAATATATCACGTATTATATCATCAAACGTGTTATACCATAAAATTTATCATATCATTAGTACATCATCAGAACATGTGTCATAACATTCACATATCATCTCATAGTCACGTTGCATCACACACGTATCATGGACTTATCATCTTGTAAACACATCATAGTTTCCCTTTATGATGATAAGTGCGGACGAACATAGTATGATGATGACGGTAATCATGTTGAGCATGATACCCAGAGGTTCGTTGACCTCAACACATCGCTACAGACAACTAGCTCAACGATGATGGATCAGGGGGGTGCGAACCGCCTAAAGATTCACACTTGCACGTGTGAGTTATGTTCAGGGATGTACTACACATCCATAGTTAGTCCGGAGTAAAGACCACCCCTAGTATGAGATAGAGATAGGACCCTACCTCATATTTGCATGTGTTGTATTTAGCATGACCCCTATAGTTGGGTCACATACTCAGTATTCTTCAAAATACTCAGGCCGTGTGCCACATCATTTTTCATGTAAAGGCAAGGAGCCCATGTACGGATGACGGTGCCATTGCGAGCAAAGACCATGACACGTGCATAAGATATGAACATATTTAATTTTATAGACTTAGGCTACAATTGGTTGTCTTGAATTTCGAATGTTTTAAATTATTTTGTATTTGTTTTATTTGCATTTTTCAGTATTATGTGTTGAACACGTAAGACCATGATAGTGTTTTCTAAGATGTAATTGTATTAAATTCTCAAAATTTTTCTATAAATGATGTTCTTTTAAGGGTTACATTTCGCATATGAGTTGAGCATAAAACATTAGTAGCGACTCTAAGTAAGTAGAAATTTATGGTCGTACATCATTTTTCATTAATAACTCACATTTCTAGCCTAAATAAACTTGAACTTGGAAATAAGACGCTATGTGACCTTATTTACAATTATTAAGATCAAATTGAGTTCTTTGTAGAAATCAGTATCAAAATATTTATACCGATGGTCTCAGCCTGGTTAGGGTTAATAGTTGTAGTTGGCAGAGCGCTCGATGCTGTAGGTGGGCCAAGCGTTGCAAGTTAGCTTCGGGGCTTTGTTCGTTGTTGCTGAGCTTTGCGCTGGTCGTGGGTCAAGGCTTGGGTTTGTCTTAATTCGAGCCATAGATTGTAATCATAATTTACCAAAATTTTGATCCCTTGTTCCTTCTTCTTGTCTTTCCTCCCTCTCCCATGACTTCACCCAGCCATGGATGTGACTACCATTGCAAACCCGTGTTTCGTTTTAGATTTCTAAAACAACCAATGCTCGCCGAAAATTTCCCCCCAAGAATACAATCTCCTTACGTCGATCTTTTTCTCTGTGCTTCTTGCTCCAACTGATGGAGATATATTTTGTATAACAAGTGGAGATTGAGGGTGATTTTAAAATGAGAGGTGGGAGTTCAGTTTGTCGCCGGCGATTTGCGTTCATCGGAAAACTACAATGATCGTTCATCTTCTCTCAATTACTCGCATTTTCTCTATTCCAGGCATGTGTTGTGAGGGCAGGCTTGAGCGTGGCTTTGTTTGGCGTATCCTTGGCATTAGAAGGGCGTGTGGGTAGAGGGTGCCAGAATTTCGGCGAGACTTCTTTTTCGCGACTAGATTTTTTTTTTTGAACCATTACAAATGCAATTGGAATTTCAAGGATAATTTTTTGCAAACAACATTGTTTTGATACAACTTTAGTAGGAATCTTGGACATGCTTTGTCTGAGGTATTTTGACTAGAGAATGAAGTTTGGTTTCAAGAATGATGCAACTATTGGCATTGCATTTAGGATGTTGATGAGAACTTTTTCTCCTTTTTTTAGATGTGTGCTTACTACAATACTAATCTAATAAAAGCAAGTATATTTCATATTTGAGTTCTCTACCATAAGGATTCTTTTAACAAAATAGTGCATGTATGGCAATGAAAATGAATATACATATTTGGATTTTATTTAAAAATTTGTAGCACTAAAATAGAAGAAACTTGAGAACGAGAGGATCAGGTAGTTACCAGATGTATATGATTGGCCTTGGGAGAGAGGGAGAGAAAAAAAGTGTAAACTAAGTTTTGGAAAGTTTGGTGTGATGCTTTACTAAATATAGCTTAACCTAAGAAACAAACCCCCATGATATCCTTTTGGTTTTTTTAGTTTTTCTTTTAATAGGCTTTTACACAAAAATCTATCTTTAATAGTTGTCCATGTATGTTTGTTGGAGTGCAATGAATATATATATATATATGGTTCAAAAGGATCCAAATGAAACACAAACGAATCCTAAGTCGGGCAAGAATAAAGGCTATGAATAATTTCTATATGATTTTGTTGTTTACTTTTGCATCAACTTCTAATGTTTTCACTTGTTTTGCGAGCCAATATCCAGAATCGCATTGGAAAGTGACGATTCTTAATTATCAAGACGTACCTTTACTGACTTATTGCAAATCAGAAAATGATGATTTAGGTAAATAAGAGTGTTGCACTATGACAAGTTATTCAACGAGACCATATTATTTTATGTATATCTAAATTTATGGATTTGATAGTTTTTATTTATTTTTATTCAAGGGTTGGGGTGGAGTTCAGAACTCCTCCAATTTGAAAAGTATAATATCCAACATTAAAAAGTTATAGATTAATGTTGATGCATCATGACAAGGTATTCAACCATACTATATATATTTATTTATTTATTTATTTATTTAATTTTAATAAATGTATGGGTGGGAGAGTTTGAAATGTACTTGACCTCTTCATCAAGCATATGTGGTCTCAGCTAGTTCAATTTCGAGCAAATTGGTATTTAAGATCTTTTATTTAGTTGAATATTTGACAATGTAATTATATAAACTCTTATAGTTCTAATTTTTTCCTTTTTTCCAATTGAATTTGTGCCCATATGATGTTTTCTAATTTAGGGCAACATATTCTTCAATCCAAACAAGAATACAGCTGGGAATTCAAAGATAACATGTCGCAGACAACATTGTATTGGTGTAACTTTAGAAGCAATTATGGAACGCTTCGGTTTGTAGTTTTTTGGCCAGAGGATAAAGTTTGGCTTCAAGATCGATGCAACCATTGGCATTGCATTTGGCGTGCAGAAAAGAATGGTTTTTCTTTATATAATAGTCAAACAAAGGTATTTGACTTTGTTTATCCATGGAGATCTTAGACAAATCCATCTACTTCACATCAAATCTTATCATTTCTACACCAAGTATGTGCTTGTTGTAATGCTACTCTAACAAAAGTGTCTATTAATCATCTAAGGTCTTAAATATATGAAAAATTTTATTATAAAAATGATTACATTTGAATAAATTATTAAAGTTGTTATTGAAGAATAAAATATTGTGGTGAAGGTGAATATTAAAATCTAGATTGGTGTAGAAAAAAGTTGGAGCACAAAATGAACTAAATTTGAAAGTTAGACACCATTCTAAAAAATCTAGATTCTGTAACTGCCACACTTAACAAACTCGATCGCCTAGAAACATGTGTCCACGCCTCATTGTGCCACGTGTCACGCTTGCAGCCATAAACTTCTTCGGCTTACCCAGCTCAGTCGGCTTGGCTTTGCTTTTTGGTTCATAATCTTGATTCTTGGCTCGCTAAAGGGTATTTTGCCCAATTTTTGCAGTTTCAACCATTCTAAAGCAAAGTTGACCTCGTTTTAAGGAAATTAAGATAAGTATAAGGTTTAATTTCTCGATTTAAGATCAAATGAATTGAGAAATTGTAGTTACTAATGAAACAAGATGTACGTTCTAATAGGAAATGACAGCCGGTAATAGTTTGAGCAATTTTTTGGCACGAAAAGTAAACGTACTCAAATATAGGGAGAAAGCCGACTAAGGAAAACCAAGCAAGTGGTCTTACTATCCAATAGGTTTGACGACTTGTTTGATATATGACGACACGTGGCTAGTCGCCCGTGTCATTTATTCATTATATTTATGATGTTGTGACTATATTGTATGATTACAATTTACGATGTATGATAATGTTTTTATATGATGTTATAATGCTATACGATGTTATATGATACGTTAGAAGACATGATGTAAGTTTATGATATGACATGTTTTACCTAACGAGATATATGATATGATATGATTGACAAAAAGTGTGTTGAATTGGCATAATGCACAACCTCGATATACACATGAAAAGTTGTGATAGAATGAAATGATATAAAGGAAAACACTAAAGAGGTTGTTATACAAGAGAAGGAAAAATGTTGGGATGCCATGCATCATTGTGCATTCATGCATCGGAGGATACTCCTTTTACAATCGTCCAGATGCATACATTACGAGGCAGGGAAACAATCATTATATTGTTATAATTCTTCGATGGACACTCTAACGAATCCAAACCGACGAGGTAGATCGATAAGACGCAACTCATAACGGACAACCCACGCTGCATTGATGACCATTGACAAGTCAGTACTCTTAGTTGACTATTCCAGATGAACAATAATATGATATGATGGTTGCTATTCTTGGGCCATATTAATGTATCAATACATTATGTGTGAAGGTTGGGTAACCAAAGGTGCGAGATGACTTAGATCCGGTGGAAAATTACAACAGAAAAGCCATTGGAATGGCGGCGGGAAGAGAGAGAAATGAATTTGGAAGATCGCGAGGAGTTGGGTGAAGAAGAAAGAATCCATCAGATCTGGATCCAGGTCGAACATACCTGCACCGACCTACTACTCAAACGCATTTGCAACCTAGATACCAATAGCAACTTTGGCCTACGACCCAGACACTTGTGACTCGTGGCCCACAATGCCTGTAGCTCACGCATTAGATCTTGCGACCCAAACTATCTACAGCCTACGAACTATGTAATCAGCCCAAAGCCTGCGCCTTGTCCCAACGCAACCATCATGTGTGTCAACTCCTCCCCATGCTACAAGTCATTCTTAAAACAAGATGGCTCTGTGTATATATTCATCGGGGTACTTCCACTTTTGTGATGATGAGTAAGGACATGTACAATAAGATGATGGTGATCATCATGCCTTGCATGACACTCATGGGCCAGCTGATTTTCGAACATCACTACTACCAGAGGCCCAGGGGGTGTGAACCACCTAAGATCCATGCTCGCACGTGTGTGTTATGTGTAGGGAAGTACTGCACATCTAATTTTTTAAGGATTGGAGGTCACCCCTACGATGGTTATAACGATAGGTTTCTAGATCATGAGTTTCATGTGATTGCATTCCTTAACTTTAATAGTGGGATCACTTCTAAGTATTTCTTAGAGAACTAAAGTCATCAAGTTATCAAGTCATCAAGTCATCAAGTCATGTGCTACTTCTATTTCAAGTAAAGGCAAGACACCCCTATAGTTGATCACATGGGATAGTATATGGAGTTTTACATTCAATATTTTATTTGATTTATTTATTATTGTCTTTATCTTGTTTTAAATATTATTTCAAACACACAAGTCCATGGAAGTTTTTTAAATTAAATTTTATGTTTTACGATGACATTTGAAATGTTTAATTTCACATAAGAGCATAAGTTATGATAACAGTAGCGACTTTAGGTTAGTGGAAATCTAGGATTGCTACAGCTTGTATTAGAGCTCTAGGTTATTGATTCTATAGACTAGCTGACGAGATAGGCTTGATGCATTCCATAGTCAAATTTTTGATGTCCCGTCACCATCAGGTATGTCCTGTATAAGATAAGAAAAAAAAAACGGTCTTTATTGCATGTACCTTGATTGTTTGTTGATGTGGAATGTAATATAGTATTGAATATGGTGGAGTAAAGGGAGCCAAACTCGAGAAAGTTTAGTCACCAGGACGAGTACAGCTGCACCACCCCAAATTATATTGCCCCAAGCTGTGCTACCTTCAGCAACACCGGTGGCTAGTATAGATCCTACTACAAATATTAACTGATTACGAATATCTAAGATATATTCCATAACTAATTATTATAATATATTCTCCAAATATTATATCTTAATAAGTTCTTATCATGATATTTCCTGACTCTCTTGGTCCTTGGATTCTAAAACCTTGGTTATCTTTTAAGGGCTTTAGTACTATGGTTCTTGGTTATTGATTCTTGATCCATGTTCTAGTCCTTGATCTTTCTCTTGTTTTTGGTACTTTCTAAGTTCTTGTTCGGTTCTTGGTTCTTTCTCCAACACACTACTCTGAAGGTTTACGATATTAGACATGAACCTGACATCCTGTGTCAAAGGCTTCATGCATTCTTAGCGACACAGTCTTAACCAGCACCTCAGGGCTTGTCCTTCGATATGATCTGAAAACCTATGTCCAAGGCTTCATGCATTTCAAGTAACATAGTCTGAAAACCTACATCTAAGGCTTCTTACGTTTCTAACGATGTAGTCTAATTTTGCATCAAGGGCTTGCCCTATGATACATTCTGAATACCTATGCCCTTCATGCTTTCCAAGCAACATAGTTTGAATACCTACGCTTAAGGCTTGATGCGTTCCAAGAAGCGTAGTCCGAAATTCTGCACCCAGTTCTTGCCTTATGTTATAGCATGAATACCTATGCCCAAGACTTGATGCATTCGAAGCGGCATAATCTGAATACTTACGTTCAAGGCTTCATATGTTCCAAGCAGTGTATTTTGAGTCAAGAACATGTTTTACCATGGGAGATCTAGTTTCTGAGTTTTAGGACCTTAGTCTCTTATCCTTGAGTTGTACCTAGCATTCTTCTTGCTTTGGTAGTTGTAGAGCTTGTACGGTATTGTTCTTGGTTCTCATTCTTGTAAGTTTCTAAGGTTCATAATTCCTTGAGGCATAAGGTATAACATGCATTCGTAAGCGTATGAGTCCATCGTAATAACAAGCATGAATTCCTTAGAGGATTCTAGAAGGGTCTTGAGTCTTGAGATGTTTCCTTTAGGTGTTTCTTTGGTTCTAACTTGTTTTAGGTTCCAAGCTAGCTCTAATCAACTTGAACTCTTGAACATACCTTGTTGTCCTTAGGAATAGGCCTTATAAGAAGTAGCAAGTCATTTGAAGCACATATACACCTTGAATTTAAATAAGTAGTCCTAGGGGTATTTTGGTCATTTTGGTCATTTTACCCCTAATTCTCATGTTTGCTACTTAATGTGTTCCAATGGCTTTCAAATTTCTCCACATCATCAGACATCACATAATAAGGTGTACCACGAAATTTAATAGGATTTGAAGATCCTCTAGGTCATGAACCGTAGTTAAGCATACTTACGGGCAGTATGGTCATTTTGCACCATTTCTTGGTTTACCTATGTATCCTTATCTAATGACCATCATATTTCATATACAACCTCCACGTGCTATAATATGCTCAACGGTAAAATTTAATAGGCAGCGAAGTTCATCTAGTTGGCTATTTTAATGTTACTTAAATCTCGAGCAATTTGATCAGTTTAGGGTTTTAACTCATGGTTCTGAGTTTTTCTTTTATATACCTTAATTCATACTTTGTTTAGGATTCATGTGGAAATTCAAGCGATTCCAACAAGTATTTCTTAAGAAAAGTCCAAGGTGGCTACTTACCTCGTCATCTGTGTTCAAGACTTCAGTTCTTGAGCTTTCGGTTTCTGAATTATTCTAAATTATCTTTACAATATTCATCTTTGAGTCTAGTTTCAGTAACCATAAAGAAATTCATGAGAACCGGTCTAAAAGGGGTCCAAATTGATCAAAAAGTGTAGAAAGGTTAACATATGGCAACCTTTGACTTTTATTGATCAAAGTTTGACCTTCGACTTTGGACTTCATCTTCTTCAATGGTTGCTTGTAAAATCACGATTTTTCCTTATCATACTCCTCTGATTTTGCCTTTGTACCGCTCTATAAGGATTGATGATTTAGAATATTATTTCTAAGAAACGGAGTGCGTAAAACAGTAAAAGAGTTCTTCAAATCGAACCCTTCTTCGGAAACCCAAACAGGGAAGTTTGTAGTACGTGCTAAAAAAACAGTTCTTCAAATCGAACCCTTCTTCGGAAACCCAAACAGGGAAGTTTGTAGTACGTGCTAAAAAAACCGAGACACGGTCGACGTCTGTCGAATGTTTTGTGAGGAATGATAAGGCTTGATTATTTAGAATATTATTTCTATGAAACGGAGTGCAGAAAACAGTAAAAGAGTTCTTCAAATCGAACCCTTCTTCGGAAACCCAAAAAGGGAAGTTTGTAGTACGTGCTAAAAAATCCGAGTCACGGTCGACGTCTGTCGAAAGTTTTGTGAGGAATGATAAGGCTTGATGATTTAGAATATTATTTCTAAGAAACGGAGTGCAGAAAACAGTAAAAGAGTTCTTCAAATCGAACCCTTCTTCGGAAACCCAAACAGGGAAGTTTGTAGTACGTGCTAAAAAAACCGAGTCACGGTCGACGTCTGTCGAAAGTTTTGTGAGGAATGATAAGGCTTGATGATTTAGAATATTATTTCTAAGAAACGGAGTGCAGAAAACAGTAAAAGAGTTCTTCAAATCGAACCCTTCTTCGAAAACCCAAACAGGGAAGTTTGTAGTACGTCTAAAAAAAACCGAGTCACGATCTTCGTTTTTCGAAAGTCTTGTGAGGAATGATAAGGCTTGACGATTTAGAATATTATTTCTAAGAAACGAAGTGCGTAAAACAGTAAAAGAGTTCTTCAACTGAACCCTTCTTCGGAAACCCAAACAGGGAAGTTTGTAGTACGTGCTAAAAAAACCGAGTCACGGTCGACGTCTGTCGAAAGTTTTGTGAGGAATGATAAGGCTTGATGATTTAGAATATTATTTCTAAGAAACGGAGTGCAGAAAACAGTAAAAGAGTTCTTCAAATCGAACCCTCTTCTGAAACCCAAACAGGAAGTTTGTAGTACGTGCTAAAAAAACCGAGTCACGGTCGACGTCTGTCGAAAGTTTTGTGAGGAATGATAAGGCTTGACGTTTTAGAATATTATTTCTAAGAAACGGAGTGCAGAAAATAGTAAAAGAGTTCTTCAAATCGAACCCTCTTCTGAAACCCAAACAGGAAGTTTGTAGTACGTGCTAAAAAAACCGAGTCACGGTCGACGTCTGTCGAAAGTTTTGTGAGGAATGATAAGGCTTGACGTTTTAGAATATTATTTCTAAGAAACGGAGTGCAGAAAATAGTAAAAGAGTTCTTCAAATCGAACCCTCTTCTGAAACCCAAACAGGAAGTTTGTAGTACGTGCTAAAAAAACCGAGTCACGGTCGACGTCTGTCGAAAGTTTTGTGAGGAATGATAAGGCTTGACGTTTTAGAATATTATTTCTAAGAAACGGAGTGCAGAAAATAGTAAAAGAGTTCTTCAAATCGAACCCTCTTCTGAAACCCAAACAGGAAGTTTGTAGTACGTGCTAAAAAAACCGAGTCACGGTCGACGTCTGTCGAAAGTTTTGTGAGGAATGATAAGGCTTGACGTTTTAGAATATTATTTCTAAGAAACGGAGTGCAGAAAATAGTAAAAGAGTTCTTCAAATCGAACCCTCTTCTGAAACCCAAACAGGAAGTTTGTAGTACGTGCTAAAAAAACCGAGTCACGGTCGACGTCTGTCGAAAGTTTTGTGAGGAATGATAAGGCTTGACGTTTTAGAATATTATTTCTAAGAAACGGAGTGCAGAAAACAGTAAAAGAGTTCTTCAAATCGAACCCTTCTTCGGAAACCCAAACAGGGAAGTTTGTAGTACGTGCTAAAAAAACCGAGTCACGGTCGACGTCTGTCGAAAGTTTTGTGAGGAATGATAAGGCTTGATGATTTAGAATATTATTTCTAAGAAATGGAGTGCAGAAAACAGTAAAAGAGTTCTTCAAATCGAACCCTCTTCTGAAACCCAAAACGGGAAGTTTGTAGTACGTGCTAAAAAAACAGAGTCACGGTCGACGTTTGTCGAATGTTTTGTGAGGAATGATAAGGTTTGATGATTTAGAATATTATTTCTAAGAAACGAAGTGCAGAAAACAGTAAAAGAGTTCTTCAAATCGAACCCTCTTCAGAAACCCAAAACGGGAAGTTTGTAGTACGTGCTAAAAAACCGAGTCACGGTCGACGTTTGTCGAAATTTTTGTGAGGAATAGTAAGGCTTGATGATTTAGAATATTATTTCTACGAAACGGAGTGCACAAAACAGTAAAAGTGTTCTTCATATCGAACCCTTCTTCTGAAACCCAAACAGGGAAGTTTGTAATCCGTGCTAAGAAAACCGAGTCACGATCTTTGTTTTTCGAAAGTCTTGTGAGGAATGATAAGGCTTGACGATTTAGAATATTATTTCTAAGAAATGGAATGCAGAAAACAATAAAAGAGTTCTTCAAATCGAACCCTCTTCGGAAACCTAAACAGGGAAGTTTGTAGTACGTGCTAAAAAAAACGAGTCACGGTCGACGTTTGTCGAAAGTTTTATGAGGAATGATAGGGTTTGATGATTTAGAATATTATTTCAAAAATACGGAGTGTAGAAAACAGTAAAAGAGTTCTTCAAATCGAACCCTCTTCGGAAACCCAAACAGGGAAGTTTGTAGTACGTGCTAAAAAAACCGAGTCACGGTCGACGTTTGTCGAAAGTTTTGTGAGGAATGATAAGGCTTGATGATTTAGAATATTATTTCTAAGAAACGGAGTGCGTAAAACAGTAAAAGAGTTCTTCAAATGGAACCCTTCTTCCGAAACCCTAACAGGGAAGTTTGTAGTACGTGCTAAAAAAACCGAGTCACGGTCGACGTTTGTCGAAAGTTTTGTGAGGAATGATAAGGCTTGATGATTTGGAATATTATTTCTACGAAACGGAGTGCACAAAATAGTCAAACTGTTCTTCAAATTGAACCCTTCTTCGGAAACCCAAACAGGGAAGTTTGTAGTACGTGCTAAAAAAACCGAGTCACGGTCGACGTCTGTCGAAAGTTTTGTGAGGAATGATAAGGCTTGATGATTTAGAATATTATTTCTAAGAAACGGAGTGCAGAAAATAGTAAAAGAGTTCTTCAAATCGAACCCTCTTCTGAAACCCAAAACGGGAAGTTTGTAGTACGTGCTAAAAAAACCGAGTCACGGTCGACGTTTGTCGAAAGTTTTGTGAGGAATGATAAGGCTTGATGATTTAGAATATTATTTCTAAGAAACGGAGTGCAGAAAACAGTAAAAGAGTTCTTCAAATCTAACCCTCTTCGGAAACCCAAACAGGAAGTTTGTAGTACGTGCTAAAAAAACCGAGTCACGGTCGACGTTTGTCGAAAGTTTTGTGAGGAATGATAAGGTTTGATGATTTAGAATATTATTTCTAAGAAACGGAGTGCATAAAACAGTAAAAGAGTTCTTCAAATCGACCCCTCTTCGGAAACCCAAAACGGGAAGTTTGTAGTACGTGCTAAAAAACCGAGTCACGGTCGACGTTATTCAAAAGTTTTGTGAGGAATAGTAAGGCTTGATGATTTAGAATATTATTTCTACGAAACGGAGTGCACAAAACAGTAAAAGTGTTCTTCAAATCGAACCCTTCTTCTGAAACCCAAACAGGGAAGTTTGTAATCCGTGCTAAGAAAACCGAGTCACGATCTTCGTTTTTCGAAAGTCTTGTGAGGAATGATAAGGCTTGACGTTTTAGAATATTATTTCTAAGAAACGGAGTGCAGAAAACAGTAAAAGAGTTCTTCAAATCGAACCCTCTTCGGAAACCTAAATCTAAGAAACGGAGTGCAGAAAACAGTAAAAGAGTTCTTCAAATCGAACCCTCTTCGGAAACCTAAACAGGAAAGTTTGTAGTACGTGCTAAAAAAACCGAGTCACGGTCGACGTTTGTCGAAAGTTTTATGAGGAATGATAGGGTTTGATGATTTAGAATATTATTTCTAAAATACGGAGCGTAGAAAACAGTAAAAGAGTTCTTCAAATCGAACCCTCTTCGGAAACTCAAACAGGGAAGTTTGTAGTACGTGCTAAAAAAACCGAGTCACGGTCCACGTTTGTCGAAAGTTTTGTGAGGAATGATAAGGCTTGATGATTTGGAATATTATTTCTACGAAACGGAGTGCACAAAATAGTCAAAGTGTTCTTCAAATCGAACCCTTCTTCGGAAATCCAAACAGGGAAGTTTGTAGTACGTGCTAAAAAAACCGAGTCACGGTCGACGTTTGTCGAAAGTTTTGTGAGGAATGATAAGGCTTGATGATTTAGAATATTATTTCTAAGAAATAAAGTGCAGAAAATAGTAAGAGAGTTCTTCAAATCGAACGCTCTTCGGAAACCCAAACAGAGAAGTTTGTAGTACGTGCTAAAAAAACCGAGTCACTGTCGACGTTTGTCCAAAGTTTTGTGAGGAATAATAAGGTTTGATGATTTAGAATATTATTTCTAAGAAACGGAGTGCAGAAAACAGTAAAAGAGTTCTTCTAATGGAACTCTTCTTCGGAAACCCAAACAGGGAAGTTTTTAGTACGTGCTAAAAAAACCGAGTCACGGTCGACGTTTGTCGAAAGTTTTGTGAGGAATGATAAGGCTTGATGATTTAGAATATTATTTCTACGAAACGGGGTACACAAAATAGTAAAAGTGTTCTTATAAGGCTTGATGATTTAGAATATTATTTCTACGAAACGGGGTACACAAAATAGTAAAAGTGTTCTTTAATTCGAACCCTTCTTCGGAAACCCAAACAGGGAAGTTTGTAGTACGTGCTAAAAAAATCGAGTCACAGTCGACGTTTATCGAATGTTTTGTGAAGAATGATAAGGCGTGATTATTTAGAATATTATTTCTACGAAACGGAGTGCACAAAACAGTAAAAGAGTTCTTCAAATCGAACCCTTCTTCTGAAACCCAAACAGGGAAGTTTGTAGTCCGTGCTAAAAAAACAGAGTCACGGTCGACGTTTGTCGAAAGTTTTGTCAGGAATGATAAGGCTTGATGATTTGGAATATTATTTCTACGAAACGGAGTGCACAAACAGTAAAAGAATTCTTCAAATCGAACCCTTCTTCGAAAACCAAAACAGGGAAGTTTGTAGTACGTGCTAAAAATACCGAGTCACGGTCGACGTTTGTCGAAAGATTCGTGAGGAATTATAAGGATTGATGATTTAGAATATTATTTCTAAGAAACGGAGTACGTAAATCAGTAAAATAGTTCTTCAACTGGAACCCTTCTTCGGAAACCCAAAAAGAGAAGTTTGTAGTACGTGCTAAAAAAACTGAGTCACGGTCGACGTTTCTCGAAAGTTTTATGAGGAATGATAAGGCTTGATGATTTAGAATATTATTTCTAGGAAACGGAGTGCAGAAAACAGTAAAAGAGTTCTTCAAATCGAACCCTCTTCGGAAACCCAAAACGGGAAGTTTGTAGTACGTGCTAAAAAACCGAGTCACGGTCGACGTCTGTCGAAAGTTTTGTGAGGAATGATAAGGCTTGATGATTTAGAATATTATTTCTAAGAAACGGAGTGCAGAAAACAGTAAAAGAGTTCTTCAAATCGAACCCTCTTCGAAAACCCAAAACGGGAAGTTTGTAGTACGTGCTAAAAAAACCGAGTCAAGGTCGACGTCTGTCGAAAGTTTTGTGAGGAATGATAAGGCTTGATGATTTAGAATATTATTTCTAAGAAACGGAGTGCAGAAAACAGTAAAAGAGTTCTTCAAATCGATCACTTCTTTGGAAACCCATTCTAAGAAACGGAGTGCAGAAAACAGTAAAAGAGTTCTTCAAATCGATCACTTCTTTGGAAACCCAGACAGGGATGTTTTTTGTACGTGCTAAAAAAACCGAGTCACGGTCGACGTTTGTCAAAAGTTTTGTGAGGAATGATAAGGCTTGATGATTTAGAATATTATTTCTAAGAAACAGAGTGCAGAAAACAGTAAAAGAGTTCTTCAAATCTAACTCTTCTTCGGAAACCCACACAGGGAAGTTTGTAGTACGTGCTAAAAAAACCGAGTCACGGTCGACGTTTGTCGAAAGTTTTGTGAGGAATGATAAGGCTTGATGATTTAGAATATTATTTCTAAGAAACGGAGTGCACAAAACAGTAAAAGAGTTCTTCAAATCGAACCCTTCTTCGGAAACCCAAACAGGTAAGTTTGTAGTCCGTGCTAAAAAAACCGAGTCACAATCTTCGTTTTTCGAAAGTCTTGTGAGGAATGATAAGGCTTGACGTTTTAGAATATTATTTCTAAGAAACGGAGTGCAGAAAACAGTAAAAGAGTTCTTCAAATCGAACCCTCTTCGGAAACCTAAAACGGGAAGTTTGTAGTACGTGCTAAAAAAACCGAGTCACGGTTAACGTTTGTCGAACGTTTTATGAGGAATGATAAGGCTTGATGATTTAGAATATTATTTCTAGGAAACGGAGTGCAGAAAACAGTAAAAGAGTTCTTCAAATCGAACCCTCTTCGGAAACCCAAAACGGGAAGTTTGTAGTACGTGCTAAAAAAACCGAGTCACGGTCGACGTCTCTTGAAAGTATTGTGAGGAATGATAAGGATTGATGATTTAGAATATTATTTCTAAGAAACGGAGTGCAGAAAATAGTAAAAGAGTTCTTCAAATCGAACCCTTCTTCGGAAAACCAAACAGGGAAGTTTGTAGTACGTGCTAAAAAAACCGAGTCACGGTCGACGTTTGTCGAAAGTTTTGTGAGGAATGATAAGGCTTGATGATTTAGAATATTATTTCTAAGAAACCGAGTGCATAAAACAGTAAAAGAGTTCTTCAAATCGAACCCTCTTCGGAAACCCAAAACGGGAAGTTTGTAGTACGTGCTAAAAAAACCGAATCACGGTCGACGTCTGTCGAAAGTTTTGTGAGGAATGATAAGGCTTGATGATTTAGAATATTATTTCTATGAAATAAAGTGCACAAAACAGTAAAAGAGTTCTTCAAATCGAACCCTTCTTCGAAAACCCAAATAGGGAAATTTGTAGTCCGTGCTCAAAAAACCGAGTCACGATCTTCGTTTTTTGAAACTCTTGTGAGGAATGATAAGGCTTGACGATTTAGAATATTATTTCTAAGAAACGGAGTGCTGAAAACAGTAAAAGAGTTCTTCAAATCGAACCCGATTTAGAATATTATTTCTAAGAAACGGAGTGCTGAAAACAGTAAAAGAGTTCTTCAAATCGAACCCTCTTCGGAAACCCAAACAGGGAAGTTTGTAGTACGTGCTAAAAAAACCGTGTCACGGTCGACGTCTGTCGAAAGTTTTGTGAGGAATGATAAGGCTTGACGTTTTAGAATATTATTTCTAAGAAACGGAGTGCAGAAAACAGTAAAAGATTTCTTCAAATCGAACCCTTCTTCTGAAACCCAAACAGGGAAGTTTGTTGTACGTGCTAAAAAAACCGAGTCATGGTCGACGTTTGTCAAAAGTTTTGTGAGGAATGATAAGGCTTGATTATTTAGAATATTATTTCTAAGAAACGGAGTGCAGAAAACAGTAAAAGATTTCTTCAAATCGAACCCTTCATCTGAAACCCAAACAGGGAAGTTTGTTGTACGTGCTAAAAAAACCGAGTCATGGTCGACGTTTGTCAAAAGTTTTGTGAGGAATGATAAGGCTTGATTATTTAGAATATTATTTCTAAGAAACGGAGTGCAGAAAACAGTAAAAGAGTTCTTCAAATCTAACCCGTCTTCGGAAACCCACACAGGGAAGTTTGTAGTACGTGCTAAAAAAACCGAGTCACGGTCGACGTTTGTCGAAAGTTTTGTGAGGAATGATAAGGCTTGATGATTTAGAATATTATTTCTAAGAAACGGAGTGCACAAAACAGTAAAAGAGTTCTTCAAATCGAACCCTTCTTCGGAAACCCAAACAGGGAAGTTTGTAGTCCGTGCTAAAAAAACCGAGTCACAATCTTCTTTTTTCGAAAGTCTTGTGAGGAATGATAAGGCTTGACGTTTTAGAATATTATTTCTAAGAAACGGAGTGCAGAAAACAGTAAAAGAGTTCTTCAAATCGAACCCTCTTCGGAAACCTAAAACGGGAAGTTTGTAGTACGTGCTAAAAAAACCGAATCACGGTCGACGTCTGTCGAAAGTTTTGTGAGGAAGTATAAGGCTTGATGATTTAGAATATTATTTCTAGGAAACGGAGTGCAGAAAACAGTAAAAGAGTTCTTCAAATCGAACCCTTCTTCGGAGACCCAAACAGGGAAGTTTGTAGTCCGTGCTAAAAAAACCGAGTCACGGTCGACGTCTGTCGAAAGTTTTGTGTGGAATGATAAGGCTTGCTGATTTAGAATATTATTTCTAAGAAACGGAGTGCTGAAAACAGTAAAAGAGTTCTTCAAATCGAACCCTTCTTCGGAGACCCAAACAGGGAAGTTTGTAGTCCGTGCTAAAAAAACCGAGTCACGGTCGACGTCTGTCGAAAGTTTTGTGTGGAATGATAAGGCTTGCTGATTTAGAATATTATTTCTAAGAAACGGAGTGCTGAAAACAGTAAAAGAGTTCTTCAAATCGAACCCTTCTTCGGAGACCCAAACAGGGAAGTTTGTAGTCCGTGCTAAAAAAACCGAGTCACGGTCGACGTCTGTCGAAAGTTTTGTGTGGAATGATAAGGCTTGCTGATTTAGAATATTATTTCTAAGAAACGGAGTGCTGAAAACAGTAAAAGAGTTCTTCAAATCGAACCCTTCTTCGGAGACCCAAACAGGGAAGTTTGTAGTCCGTGCTAAAAAAACCGAGTCACGGTCGACGTCTGTCGAAAGTTTTGTGTGGAATGATAAGGCTTGCTGATTTAGAATATTATTTCTAAGAAACGGAGTGCTGAAAACAGTAAAAGAGTTCTTCAAATCGAACCCTTCTTCGGAAACCCAAACAGGGAAGTTTGTAGTACGTGCTAAAAAAACCGTGTCACGGTCGACGTCTGTCGAAAGTTTTGTGAGGAATGATAAGGCTTGACGTTTTAGAATATTATTTCTAAGAAACGGAGTGCAGAAAACAGTAAAAGATTTCTTTAAATCGAACCCTTCTTCTGAAACCCAAACAGGGAAGTTTGTTGTACGTGCTAAAAAAACCGAGTCATGGTCGACGTTTGTCAAAAGTTTTGTGAGGAATGATAAGGCTTGATTATTTAGAATATTATTTCTAAGAAACGGAGTGCAGAAAACAGTAAAAGAGTTCTTCAAATCTAACCCGTCTTCGGAAAACCAAACAGGGAAGTTTGTAGTACGTGCTAAAAAAACCGAGTCACGGTCGACGTTTGTCGAAAGTTTTGTGAGGTATGATAAGGATTGATGATTTAGAATATTATTTCTAAGAAACGGAGTGCACAAAACAGTAAAAGAGTTCTTCAAATCGAACCCTTCTTCGGAAACCCAAACAGGGAAGTTTGTAGTCCGTGCTAAAAAAACCGAGTCACAATCTTCGTTTTTCGAAAGTCTTGTGAGGAATGATAAGGCTTGACGTTTTAGAATATTATTTCTAAGAAACGGAGTGCAGAAAACAGTAAAAGAGTTCTTCAAATCGAACCCTCTTCGGAAACCCAAAACGGGAAGTTTGTAGTACGTGCTAAAAAAACCGAGTCACGGTCGACGTCTGTCGAAAGTTTTGTGAGGAATGATAAGGCTTGATGATTTAGAATATTATTTCTAAGAAACGGAGTGCACAAAACAGTAAAAGAGTTCTTCAAATCGAACCCTTCTTCGGAAACCCAAACAGGGAAGTTTGTAGTCCGTGCTAAAAAAACCGAGTCACAATCTTCGTTTTTCGAAAGTCTTGTGAGGAATGATAAGGCTTGACGTTTTAGAATATTATTTCTAAGAAACGGAGTGCAGAAAACAGTAAAAGAGTTCTTCAAATCGAACCCTCTTCGGAAACCTAAAACGGGAAGTTTGTAGTACGTGCTAAAAAAACCGAGTCACGGTCAACGTTTGTCGAAAGTTTTATGAGGAATGATAAGGCTTGATGATTTAGAATATTATTTCTAGGAAACAGAGTGCAGAAAACAGTAAAAGAGTTCTTCAAATCGAACCCTCTTCGAAAACCCAAAACGGGAAGTTTGTAGTACGTGCTAAAAAAATCGAGTCACGGTCGACGTCTGTCGAAAGTTTTGTGAGGAATGATGAGACTTGATGATTTAGAATATTATTTCTAAGAAACGGAGTGCACAAAACAGTAAAAGAGTTCTTCAAATCGAACCCTTCTTCGGAGACCCAAACAGGGAAGTTTGTAGTCCGTGCTAAAAAAACCGAGTCACGATCTTCATGTTTCGAAACTCTTGTGAGGAATGATAAGGCTTGACGATTTAGAATATTATTTCTAAAAAACGGAGTGCGTAAAACAGTAAAAGAGTTCTTTAACTGGAACCCTTCTTCGGAAACCCAAACTGGGAAGTTTGTAGTACGTGCTAAAAAAACCGAGTCACGGTCGACGTCTGTCGAAAGTTTTGTGTGGAATGATAAGGCTTGATGATTTAGAATATTATTTCTAAGAAACGGAGTGCACAAAACAGTAAAAGAGTTCTTCAAATCGAACCCTTCTTCGGAAACCCAAACAGGGAAGTTTGTAGTCCGTGCTAAAAAAACCGAGTCACGGTCGACGTCTGTCGAAAGTTTTGTGTGGAATGATAAGGCTTGATGATTTAGAATATTATTTCTAAGAAACGGAGTGCACAAAACAGTAAAAGAGTTCTTCAAATCGAACCCTTCTTCGGAAACCCAAACAGGGAAGTTTGTAGTCCGTGCTAAAAAAACCGAGTCACGATCTTCGTTTTTTGAAACTCTTGTGAGGAATGATAAGGCTTGACGATTTAGAATATTATTTCTAAGAAACGGAGTGTAGAAAACAGTAAAAGAGTTCTTCAAATCGAACCCTCTTCGGAAACCCAAAACGGGAAGTTTGTAGTACGTGCTAAAAAAACCGAGTCACGGTCGACGTCTGTCGAAAGTTTTGTGAGGAATGATAAGGCTTGATGATTTAGAATATTATTTCTAAGAAACCGAGTGTATAAAACAGTAAAAGAATTCTTCAAATCGAACCCTCTTCGGAAACCCAAATAGGGAAGTTTGTAGTACTGCTTAAAAATCCGAGTCACGGTCGACGTTTGTCGAAAGTTTTGTGAGGAATGATAAGGCTTGATGATTTAGAATATTATTTCTAAGAAACGGAGTGCAGAAAATAGTAAAAGAGTTCTACAAATCCAACCCTCTTCGGAAACCCAAAAGGGAAGTTTGTAGTACGTGCTAAAAAAACCGAGTCACGGTCGACGTTTGTCGAAAGTTTTGTGAGGAATGATAAGGCTTGATGATTTAGAATATTATTTCTAAGAAACGGAGTGCAGAAAACAGTAAAAGAGTTCTACAAATCCAACCCTCTTCGGAAACCCAAAAGGGAAGTTTGTAGTTCGTGCTAAAAAAACCGAGTCACGGTCGACGTCTATCGAAAGTTTTGTGAGGAATGATAAGGCTTGATGATTTAGAATATTATTTCTAAGAAACGGAAAAGAGTTCTTCAAATCGAACCCTTCTTCGGAAACCCAAAAAGGGAAGTTTGTAGTCCGTGCTAAAAAAACCGAGTCACGATCTTCGTTTTTCGAAACACTTGTGAGGAATGATAAGGCTTGACGATTTAGAATATTATTTCTAAGAAACGGAGTGCATAAAACAGTAAAAGAGTTCTTCTAATGAAACCCTTCTTCGGAAACCCAAACGGGGAAGTTTGTAGTACGTTCTAAAAAAACCGAGTCACGGTCGACGTCTGTCGAAAGTTTTGTGAGGAATGATAAGCCTTGATTATTTAGAATATTATTTCTTTAAAACGGAGTGCAGAAAACAGTAAAATAGTTCTTCAAATCGAACCCTTCTTCGGAAACCCAAACAGGGATGTTTGTAGTAGGTGCTAAAAAACCCGAGTCACGGTCGACGTTGGTCGAATGTTTTTTGAGGAATGATAAGGCTTGATGATTTAGAATATTATTTCTATGAAACGGAGTGCAGAAAACTGTAAAAGAGTTCTTCAAATCGAACCCTTCTTCGGAAACCCAAACAGGGAAGTTTGTAGTACGTGCTAAAAAACCCGAGTCACGGTCGACGTTTGTCGAAAGTTTTGTGAGGAATGATAAGGCTTGATGATTTAGAATATTATTTCTAAGAAACGGAGTGCATAAAACAGTAAAAGAGTTCTTCAAATCGAACCCTTCTTCGGAAACCCAAACAGGGAAGTTTGTAGTACGTGCTAAAAAAACCGAGTCACGGTCGACGTTTGTCAAAAGTTTTGTGAGGAATGATATGGCTTGATGATGTAGAATATTATTTCTAAGAAACGGAGTGCAGAAAACAGTAAAAGAGTTCTTCAAATCGAACCCTTCTTCGGAAACCCAAACAGGGAAGTTTGTAGTACGTGCTAAAAAAACCGAGTCACGGTCGACGTTTGTCGAAAGTTTTGTGAGGAATGATAAGGCTTGATGATTTAGAATATTATTTCTATGAAACGGAGTGCAAAAAACAGTAAAAGAGTTCTTCAAATCTAACCCTTCTTCGGAAACCCAAACAGGGAAGTTTGTATTTCGTGCTAAAAGACCCTAGTCACGGTCGACGTTTGTCGAATGTTTTTTGAGGAATGATAAGGCTTGATGATTTAGAATATTATTTCTAAGAAACGGAGTGTAAAAAACAGTAAAAGAGTTCTTCAAATCTAACCCTTCTCGGAAACCCAAACAGGAAAGTTTGTAGTACGTGCTAAAAAAACCGAGTCACGATCTTCATTTTTCGAAAGTTTTGTGAGGAATGATAAGGCTTGATGATTTAGAATATTATTTCTAAGAAACGGAGTGCGTAAAACAGTAAAAGAGTTCTTCAACTGGAACCCTTCTTCGGAAACCCAAACAGGGAAGTTTGTAGTATGTGCTAAAAAACCGAGTCACGGTCGACGTTTGTCGAAAGTTTTGTGAGGAATGATAAGGCTTGATGATTTAGAATATTATTTCTACGAAACGGAGTGCACAAAACAGTAAAAGAGTTCTTCAAATCGAACCCTTCTTCGGAAACCCAAACAGGGAAGTTTGTAGTACGTGCTAAAAAAACCGAGTCACGGTCGACGTTTGTCGAAAGTTTTGTGAGGAATGATAAGGCTTGATGATTTAGAATATTATTTCTAAGAAACGGAGTGCAGAAAAAAGTAAAAGAGTTCTTCAAATCGAACCCTCTTCGGAAACCTAAAACGGGAAGTTTGTAGTACGTGCTAAAAAAACCGAGTCACGGTCAACGTTTGTCGAACGTTTTATGAGGAATGATAAGGCTTGATTATTTAGAATATTATTTCTAGGAAACGGAGTGCAGAAAACAGTAAAAGAGTTCTTCAAATCGAACCCTCTTCGGAAACCCAAAACGGGAAGTTTGAAGTACGTGCTAAAAAAACCGAGTCATGGTCGACGTTTGTCAAAAGTTTTCTGAGGAATGATAAGGCTTGATGATTTCGAATGTTATTTCTAAGAAACGGAGTGCGTAAAATAGTAAAAGAGTTCGTCAACTCGAACCCTTCTTCGGAAACCCAAATAGGGAAGTTTGTAGTATGTGCTAAAAAACCGAGTCACGGTCGACGTTTGGCGAAAGTTTTATGAGGAATGATAAGGCTTGATGATTTCGAATGTTATTTCTAAGAAACGGAGTGCGTAAAATAGTAAAAGAGTTCGTCAACTCGAACCCTTCTTCGGAAACCCAAATAGGGAAGTTTGTAGTATGTGCTAAAAAACCGAGTCACGGTCGACGTTTGGCGAAAGTTTTATGAGGAATGATAAGGCTTGATGATTTCGAATGTTATTTCTAAGAAACGGAGTGCGTAAAATAGTAAAAGAGTTCGTCAACTCGAACCCTTCTTCGGAAACCCAAATAGGGAAGTTTGTAGTATGTGCTAAAAAACCGAGTCACGGTCGACGTTTGGCGAAAGTTTTATGAGGAATGATAAGGCTTGATGATTTCGAATGTTATTTCTAAGAAACGGAGTGCGTAAAATAGTAAAAGAGTTCGTCAACTCGAACCCTTCTTCGGAAACCCAAATAGGGAAGTTTGTAGTATGTGCTAAAAAACCGAGTCACGGTCGACGTTTGGCGAAAGTTTTATGAGGAATGATAAGGCTTGATGATTTCGAATGTTATTTCTAAGAAACGGAGTGCGTAAAATAGTAAAAGAGTTCGTCAACTCGAACCCTTCTTCGGAAACCCAAATAGGGAAGTTTGTAGTATGTGCTAAAAAACCGAGTCACGGTCGACGTTTGGCGAAAGTTTTATGAGGAATGATAAGGCTTGATGATTTCGAATGTTATTTCTAAGAAACGGAGTGCGTAAAATAGTAAAAGAGTTCGTCAACTCGAACCCTTCTTCGGAAACCCAAATAGGGAAGTTTGTAGTATGTGCTAAAAAACCGAGTCACGGTCGACGTTTGGCGAAAGTTTTATGAGGAATGATAAGGCTTGATGATTTCGAATGTTATTTCTAAGAAACGGAGTGCGTAAAATAGTAAAAGAGTTCGTCAACTCGAACCCTTCTTCGGAAACCCAAATAGGGAAGTTTGTAGTATGTGCTAAAAAACCGAGTCACGGTCGACGTTTGGCGAAAGTTTTATGAGGAATGATAAGGCTTGATGATTTCGAATGTTATTTCTAAGAAACGGAGTGCGTAAAATAGTAAAAGAGTTCGTCAACTCGAACCCTTCTTCGGAAACCCAAATAGGGAAGTTTGTAGTATGTGCTAAAAAACCGAGTCACGGTCGACGTTTGGCGAAAGTTTTATGAGGAATGATAAGGCTTGATGATTTCGAATGTTATTTCTAAGAAACGGAGTGCGTAAAATAGTAAAAGAGTTCGTCAACTCGAACCCTTCTTCGGAAACCCAAATAGGGAAGTTTGTAGTATGTGCTAAAAAACCGAGTCACGGTCGACGTTTGGCGAAAGTTTTATGAGGAATGATAAGGCTTGATGATTTCGAATGTTATTTCTAAGAAACGGAGTGCGTAAAATAGTAAAAGAGTTCGTCAACTCGAACCCTTCTTCGGAAACCCAAATAGGGAAGTTTGTAGTATGTGCTAAAAAACCGAGTCACGGTCGACGTTTGGCGAAAGTTTTATGAGGAATGATAAGGCTTGATGATTTCGAATGTTATTTCTAAGAAACGGAGTGCGTAAAATAGTAAAAGAGTTCGTCAACTCGAACCCTTCTTCGGAAACCCAAATAGGGAAGTTTGTAGTATGTGCTAAAAAACCGAGTCACGGTCGACGTTTGGCGAAAGTTTTATGAGGAATGATAAGGCTTGATGATTTCGAATGTTATTTCTAAGAAACGGAGTGCGTAAAATAGTAAAAGAGTTCGTCAACTCGAACCCTTCTTCGGAAACCCAAATAGGGAAGTTTGTAGTATGTGCTAAAAAACCGAGTCACGGTCGACGTTTGGCGAAAGTTTTATGAGGAATGATAAGGCTTGATGATTTCGAATGTTATTTCTAAGAAACGGAGTGCGTAAAATAGTAAAAGAGTTCGTCAACTCGAACCCTTCTTCGGAAACCCAAATAGGGAAGTTTGTAGTATGTGCTAAAAAACCGAGTCACGGTCGACGTTTGGCGAAAGTTTTATGAGGAATGATAAGGCTTGATGATTTCGAATGTTATTTCTAAGAAACGGAGTGCGTAAAATAGTAAAAGAGTTCGTCAACTCGAACCCTTCTTCGGAAACCCAAATAGGGAAGTTTGTAGTATGTGCTAAAAAACCGAGTCACGGTCGACGTTTGGCGAAAGTTTTATGAGGAATGATAAGGCTTGATGATTTCGAATGTTATTTCTAAGAAACGGAGTGCGTAAAATAGTAAAAGAGTTCGTCAACTCGAACCCTTCTTCGGAAACCCAAATAGGGAAGTTTGTAGTATGTGCTAAAAAACCGAGTCACGGTCGACGTTTGGCGAAAGTTTTATGAGGAATGATAAGGCTTGATGATTTCGAATGTTATTTCTAAGAAACGGAGTGCGTAAAATAGTAAAAGAGTTCGTCAACTCGAACCCTTCTTCGGAAACCCAAATAGGGAAGTTTGTAGTATGTGCTAAAAAACCGAGTCACGGTCGACGTTTGGCGAAAGTTTTATGAGGAATGATAAGGCTTGATGATTTCGAATGTTATTTCTAAGAAACGGAGTGCGTAAAATAGTAAAAGAGTTCGTCAACTCGAACCCTTCTTCGGAAACCCAAATAGGGAAGTTTGTAGTATGTGCTAAAAAACCGAGTCACGGTCGACGTTTGGCGAAAGTTTTATGAGGAATGATAAGGCTTGATGATTTCGAATGTTATTTCTAAGAAACGGAGTGCGTAAAATAGTAAAAGAGTTCGTCAACTCGAACCCTTCTTCGGAAACCCAAATAGGGAAGTTTGTAGTATGTGCTAAAAAACCGAGTCACGGTCGACGTTTGGCGAAAGTTTTATGAGGAATGATAAGGCTTGATGATTTCGAATGTTATTTCTAAGAAACGGAGTGCGTAAAATAGTAAAAGAGTTCGTCAACTCGAACCCTTCTTCGGAAACCCAAATAGGGAAGTTTGTAGTATGTGCTAAAAAACCGAGTCACGGTCGACGTTTGGCGAAAGTTTTATGAGGAATGATAAGGCTTGATGATTTCGAATGTTATTTCTAAGAAACGGAGTGCGTAAAATAGTAAAAGAGTTCGTCAACTCGAACCCTTCTTCGGAAACCCAAATAGGGAAGTTTGTAGTATGTGCTAAAAAACCGAGTCACGGTCGACGTTTGGCGAAAGTTTTATGAGGAATGATAAGGCTTGATGATTTCGAATGTTATTTCTAAGAAACGGAGTGCGTAAAATAGTAAAAGAGTTCGTCAACTCGAACCCTTCTTCGGAAACCCAAATAGGGAAGTTTGTAGTATGTGCTAAAAAACCGAGTCACGGTCGACGTTTGGCGAAAGTTTTATGAGGAATGATAAGGCTTGATGATTTCGAATGTTATTTCTAAGAAACGGAGTGCGTAAAATAGTAAAAGAGTTCGTCAACTCGAACCCTTCTTCGGAAACCCAAATAGGGAAGTTTGTAGTATGTGCTAAAAAACCGAGTCACGGTCGACGTTTGGCGAAAGTTTTATGAGGAATGATAAGGCTTGATGATTTCGAATGTTATTTCTAAGAAACGGAGTGCGTAAAATAGTAAAAGAGTTCGTCAACTCGAACCCTTCTTCGGAAACCCAAATAGGGAAGTTTGTAGTATGTGCTAAAAAACCGAGTCACGGTCGACGTTTGGCGAAAGTTTTATGAGGAATGATAAGGCTTGATGATTTCGAATGTTATTTCTAAGAAACGGAGTGCGTAAAATAGTAAAAGAGTTCGTCAACTCGAACCCTTCTTCGGAAACCCAAATAGGGAAGTTTGTAGTATGTGCTAAAAAACCGAGTCACGGTCGACGTTTGGCGAAAGTTTTATGAGGAATGATAAGGCTTGATGATTTCGAATGTTATTTCTAAGAAACGGAGTGCGTAAAATAGTAAAAGAGTTCGTCAACTCGAACCCTTCTTCGGAAACCCAAATAGGGAAGTTTGTAGTATGTGCTAAAAAACCGAGTCACGGTCGACGTTTGGCGAAAGTTTTATGAGGAATGATAAGGCTTGATGATTTCGAATGTTATTTCTAAGAAACGGAGTGCGTAAAATAGTAAAAGAGTTCGTCAACTCGAACCCTTCTTCGGAAACCCAAATAGGGAAGTTTGTAGTATGTGCTAAAAAACCGAGTCACGGTCGACGTTTGGCGAAAGTTTTATGAGGAATGATAAGGCTTGATGATTTCGAATGTTATTTCTAAGAAACGGAGTGCGTAAAATAGTAAAAGAGTTCGTCAACTCGAACCCTTCTTCGGAAACCCAAATAGGGAAGTTTGTAGTATGTGCTAAAAAACCGAGTCACGGTCGACGTTTGGCGAAAGTTTTATGAGGAATGATAAGGCTTGATGATTTAGAATATTATTTCTACGAAACGGAGTGCACAAAACAGTAAAAGAGTTCTTCAAATCGAACCCTTCTTCGGAAACCCAAACAGGGAAGTTTGTAGTTCGTGCTAAAAAAACTGAGTCACGTTCGACGTTTGTCGAAAGTTTTGTGAGGAATTAAAAGGATTGATGATTTAGAATATTATTTCTACGAAACAGAGTGCAGAAAACAGTAAAAGAGTTCTTCAAATCGAACCCTCTTCGGAAACCCAAAACGGGAAGTTTGTAGTACGTGCTAAAAAAACCGAGTCACGGTCGACGTCTGTCGAAAGTTTTGTGAGGAATGATAAGGCTTGATGATTTAGAATATTATTTCTAAGAAACGGAGTGCACAAAACAGTAAAAGAGTTCTTCAAATCGAACCCTTCTTCGGAAACCCAAACAGGGATGTTTGTAGTCCGTGCTAAAAAAACCGAGTCACGGTCGACGTTTGTCGAAAGTTTTGTGAGGAATGATAAGGCTTGATGATTTAGAATATTATTTCTAAGAAACGGAGTGCAGAAAATAGTAAAAGAGTTCTACAAATCCAACCCTCTTCGGAAACCCAAAAGGGAAGTTTGTAGTTCGTGCTAAAAAAACCGAGTCACGATCTTCGTTTTTCGAAACTCTTGTGAGGAATGATAAGGCTTGACGATTTAGAATATTATTTCTAAGAAACGGAGTGCGGAAAATAGTAAAAGAGTTCTACAAATCCAACCCTCTTCGGAAACCCAAAAGGGAAGTTTGTAGTTCGTGCTAAAAAAACCGAGTCACGATCTTCGTTTTTCGAAACTCTTGTGAGGAATGATAAGGCTTGATGATTTAGAATATTATTTCTAAGAAACGGAAAAGAGTTCTTCAAATCGAACCCTTCTTCGGAAACCCAAACAGGGAAGTTTGTAGTCCGTGCTAAAAACACCGAGTCACGATCTTCGTTTTTCGAAACTCTTGTGAGGAATGATAAGGCTTGATGATTTAGAATATTATTTCTAAGAAACGGAGTGCGTAAAATAGTAAAAGAGTTCTTCAACTGGAACCCTTCTTCGGAAACCCAAACAGGGAAGTTTGTAGTCCGTGCTAAAAAAACCGAGTCACGATCTTCGTTTTTCGAAACTCTTGTGAGGAATGATAAGGCTTGATGATTTAGAATATTATTTCTAAGAAACGGAGTGCGTAAAATAGTAAAAGAGTTCTTCAACTGGAACCCTTCTTCGGAAACCCAAACAGGGAAGTTTGTAGTCCGTGCTAAAAAAACCGAGTCACGATCTTCGTTTTTCAAAACTCTTGTGAGGAATGATAAGGCTTGATGATTTAGAATATTATTTCTAAGAAACGGAGTGCAGAAAACAGTAAAAGAGTTCTTCAAATCGAACCCTCTTCGGAAACCCAAAACGGGAAGTTTGTAGTACGTGCTACAAAAACCGAGTCACGGTCTACGTCTGTCGAAAGTTTTGTGAGGAATGATAAGGCTTGATGATTTAGAATATTATTTCTAAGAAACGGAGTGCACAAAACAGTAAAAGAGTTCTTCAAAACGAACCCTTCTTCGGACACCCAAACAGGGAAGTTTAAAGTACGTGTTAAAAATCCGAGTCACGATCGACGTCTGTCGAAAGTTTGTTGAGGAATGATAAGGCTGGATGATTCAGAATATTATTTCTAAGAAACGGAGAGCATAAAATAGTAAAAGAGTTCTTCTAATGGAACTCTTCTAAGGAAACCCAAACAGAGAAGTTTGTAGTACATGCTAAAAAAACCGAGTCACGGTCGACGTCTGTCGAAAGTTTGTTGAGGAATGATAAGGCTGGATGATTCAGAATATTATTTCTAAGAAACGGAGAGCATAAAATAGTAAAAGAGTTCTTCTAATGGAACTCTTCTAAGGAAACCCAAACAGAGAAGTTTGTAGTACATGCTAAAAAAACCGAGTCACGGTCGACGTCTGTCGAAAGTTTGTTGAGGAATGATAAGGCTGGATGATTCAGAATATTATTTCTAAGAAACGGAGAGCATAAAATAGTAAAAGAGTTCTTCTAATGGAACTCTTCTAAGGAAACCCAAACAGAGAAGTTTGTAGTACATGCTAAAAAAACCGAGTCACGGTCGACGTCTGTCGAAAGTTTGTTGAGGAATGATAAGGCTGGATGATTCAGAATATTATTTCTAAGAAACGGAGAGCATAAAATAGTAAAAGAGTTCTTCTAATGGAACTCTTCTAAGGAAACCCAAACAGAGAAGTTTGTAGTACATGCTAAAAAAACCGAGTCACGGTCGACGTCTGTCGAAAGTTTGTTGAGGAATGATAAGGCTGGATGATTCAGAATATTATTTCTAAGAAACGGAGAGCATAAAATAGTAAAAGAGTTCTTCTAATGGAACTCTTCTAAGGAAACCCAAACAGAGAAGTTTGTAGTACATGCTAAAAAAACCGAGTCACGGTCGACGTCTGTCGAAAGTTTGTTGAGGAATGATAAGGCTGGATGATTCAGAATATTATTTCTAAGAAACGGAGAGCATAAAATAGTAAAAGAGTTCTTCTAATGGAACTCTTCTAAGGAAACCCAAACAGAGAAGTTTGTAGTACATGCTAAAAAAACCGAGTCACGGTCGACGTCTGTCGAAAGTTTGTTGAGGAATGATAAGGCTGGATGATTCAGAATATTATTTCTAAGAAACGGAGAGCATAAAATAGTAAAAGAGTTCTTCTAATGGAACTCTTCTAAGGAAACCCAAACAGAGAAGTTTGTAGTACATGCTAAAAAAACCGAGTCACGGTCGACGTCTGTCGAAAGTTTGTTGAGGAATGATAAGGCTGGATGATTCAGAATATTATTTCTAAGAAACGGAGAGCATAAAATAGTAAAAGAGTTCTTCTAATGGAACTCTTCTAAGGAAACCCAAACAGAGAAGTTTGTAGTACATGCTAAAAAAACCGAGTCACGGTCGACGTCTGTCGAAAGTTTGTTGAGGAATGATAAGGCTGGATGATTCAGAATATTATTTCTAAGAAACGGAGAGCATAAAATAGTAAAAGAGTTCTTCTAATGGAACTCTTCTAAGGAAACCCAAACAGAGAAGTTTGTAGTACATGCTAAAAAAACCGAGTCACGGTCGACGTCTGTCGAAAGTTTGTTGAGGAATGATAAGGCTGGATGATTCAGAATATTATTTCTAAGAAACGGAGAGCATAAAATAGTAAAAGAGTTCTTCTAATGGAACTCTTCTAAGGAAACCCAAACAGAGAAGTTTGTAGTACATGCTAAAAAAACCGAGTCACGGTCGACGTCTGTCGAAAGTTTGTTGAGGAATGATAAGGCTGGATGATTCAGAATATTATTTCTAAGAAACGGAGAGCATAAAATAGTAAAAGAGTTCTTCTAATGGAACTCTTCTAAGGAAACCCAAACAGAGAAGTTTGTAGTACATGCTAAAAAAACCGAGTCACGGTCGACGTCTGTCGAAAGTTTGTTGAGGAATGATAAGGCTGGATGATTCAGAATATTATTTCTAAGAAACGGAGAGCATAAAATAGTAAAAGAGTTCTTCTAATGGAACTCTTCTAAGGAAACCCAAACAGAGAAGTTTGTAGTACATGCTAAAAAAACCGAGTCACGGTCGACGTCTGTCGAAAGTTTGTTGAGGAATGATAAGGCTGGATGATTCAGAATATTATTTCTAAGAAACGGAGAGCAGAAAACAGTAAAAGAGTTCTTCAAATCGAACCCTCTTCGGAAACCCAAAACGGGAAGTTTGTAGTAAATGCTAAAAAAACCGAGTCACGATCGACGTCTGTCGAAAGTTTTGTGAGGAATGATAAGGCTTGAATATTTAGAATATTATTTCTAAGAAACGGAGTGCAGAAAACAGTAAAAGAGTTCTTCAAATCGAACCCTCTTCGGAAACTCAAATAGGGAAGTTTTTAGTACGTGCTAAAAAAACCGAGTCACGGTCGACGTCTATCGAAAGTTTTGTGAGGAATGATAAGGCTTGATGATTTAGAATATTATTTCTCAGAAACGGAGTGCACAAAACAGTAAAAGAGTTCTTCAAATCGAACCCTCTTCGGAAACTCAAATAGGAGAAACGGAGTGCACAAAACAGTAAAAGAGTTCTTCAAATCGAACCCTCTTCGGAAACTCAAATAGGGAAGTTTTTAGTACGTGCTAAAAAAACCGAGTCACGGTCGACGTCTGTCGAAAGTTTTGTGTTGAATGATAAGGCTTGATGATTTAGAATATTATTTCTAAGAAACGGAGTGCACAAAACAGTAAAAGAGTTCTTCAAATCGAACCCTTCTGCAGAAACCCAAACAGGGAAGTTTGTAGTCCGTGCTAAAAAAACCGAGTCACGATCTTCGTTTTTCGAAACTCTTGTGAGGAATGATAAGGCTTGACGATTTAGAATATTATTTCTAAGAAACGGAGTGCAGAAAACAGTAAAAGAGTTCTTCAAATCGAACCCTCTTCAGAAACCCAAAACGGGAAGTTTGTAGTACGTGCTAAAAAAACCGAGTCACGGTCGACGTCTGTCGAAAGTTTTGTGAGGAATGATAAGGCTTGATGATTTAGAATATTATTTCTAAGAAACGGAGTGCACAAAACAGTAAAAGAGTTCTTCAAATCGAACCCTTCTTCGGAAACCCAAACAGGGAAGTTTGTAATACATGCTTAAAAAACTGAGTCACGGTCGACGTTTGTCGAAAGTTTTGTGAGGAATGATAAGGCTTGATGATTTAGAATATTATGAGTCACGGTCGACGTTTGTCGAAAGTTTTGTGAGGAATGATAAGGCTTGATGATTTAGAATATTATTTCTAAGAAACGGAGTGCACAAAAGAGTAAAAGAGTTCTTCAAGTCGAACCCTTCTGCAGAAACCCAAACAGGGAAGTTTGTAGTCCGTGCTAAAAAAACCGAGTCACGATCTTCGTTTTTCGAAACTCTTGTGAGGAATGATAAGGCTTGACGATTTAGAATATTATTTCTAAGAAACGGAGTGCAGAAAACAGTAAAAGAGTTCTTCAAATCGAACCCTCTTCGGAAACCCAAAACGGGAAGTTTGTAGTACGTGCTAAAAAAACCGAGTCACGTTCGACGTCTGTCGAAACTTTTGTGAGGAATGATAAGGCTTGATGATTTAGAATATTATTTCTAAGAAACGGAGTGCACAAAACAGTAAAAGAGTTCTTCAAATCGAACCCTTCTTTAGAAACCCAAACAGGGAAGTTTGNCGTGCTAAAAAAACCGAGTCACGATCTTCGTTTTTCGAAACTCTTTTGAGGAATGATAAGGCTTGACGATTTAGAATATTATTTCTAAGAAACTTAGTGCAGAAAACAGTAAAAGAGTTCTTCAAATCGAACCCTCTTCGGAAACCCAAAACAGGAAGTTTGTAGTACGTGCTAAAAAAATCGAGTCACGATCGACGTCTGTCGAAAGTTTTGTGAGGAATGAAAAGGCTTGATGATTTAGAATATTATTTCTAAGAAACGGAGTGCATAAAACAGTAAAAGAGTTCTTCTAATGGAACTCTTCTAAGGAAACCCAAACAGAGAAGTTTGTAGTACATGCTAAAAAAACCGAGTCACGGTCGACGTTTGACGAAAGTTTTGTGAGAAATGATAAGGCCTGATGATTTAGAATACTATTTCTAAGAAACCGAGTGCATAAAACAGTAAAAGAGTAATGATAAGGCCTGATGATTTAGAATACTATTTCTAAGAAACCGAGTGCATAAAACAGTAAAAGAGTTCTTCAAATCGAACCCTTTCGGAAATTCAAATAGGGAAGTTTGTAGTACGTGTTAAAAAAACCGAGTCACGGTCGACGTCTGTCGAAAGTTTTGTGTGGAATGATAAGGCTTGATGATTTAGAATATTATTTCTAAGAAACGGAGTGCACAAAACAGTAAAAGAGTTCTTCAAATCGAACCCTTCTTCGGAAACCCAAACAGGGAAGTTTGTAGTACATGCTTAAAAAACTGAGTCACGGTCGACGTTTGTCGAAAGTTTTGTGAGGAATGATAAGGCTTGATGATTTAGAATATTATTTCTAAGAAACGGAGTGCAAAAAAGAGTAAAAGAGTTCTTCAAATCGAACCCTTCTTCAG
>NW_019272092.1:492131-494112 GCF_002738345.1 Cucurbita maxima | reverse complement strand
AAGCTAATATATCTTCCAATGAGCCATCTAAATCAAATTTTTCAACATCTGAAGAAAGCACACCCGAAGTGAGGAATAGAAGAGCACCATTATGGATGGAGATTATGCGAGCAAGGGAGAATTTTCTGATGAAGCTGAGCCCGACAATTCAGTTCTATTAACCTCAACTACAGATTCGACTACCTTTGAAGAAGCTGTTCAAAGTTCAAAATTGTGAGCTACAATGGACTTGGAGATAGAAGCCATCGAACGAAATGAGACTTGGGAGTTGACAGATTTTCCTAGAGGAATGAAGAAGATTGGAGTAAAGTGGGTTTTCAAAATCAAACTCAACGAAAATGGGGGAGTTGACAGTATAAGGCTACGTTTGTAGCAAAAAGTTATGCACGACAACATGGTATAGACTATTCCAAGGATTTTGCACTGTGGCTAGGTGGGATAGTATTCGAATGATAATTGCTTTAGCAGCCCAGAATAGTGGGAACGCATATCAGCTTGACGTGAAAAGGGCTTTCTTTTATGGAGAGTTAAAAGAAGCCAACTTTCGAGCAACCACAAGGTTATGAGAAAAAATGTCCAGAATACAAGGTATACAAATTGATGAAGACATTATATGGTCTTAAAGAAGCCCTACGTGCATGATTTAGTCGACTTTAAGAAGACTTTATCGAAGAAGGATTTGAGAGGTGCAATGTGACCTTACTTTATTCATACAAACAGGAGATAGAGGTAAAATTTTGATTGTTAGTCTATATGTTGACGATCTAGTTTTTACTAGTAATGATGAGAGCATGTTTGTTAAGTTCAAGAATTTTATGAAACTTCAATTTGAAATGACGGATTTTGGAAAAAAATGAAATATTTTCTTGGTGTAGAGATTTTACAAAATCTTGAAGACATTTATATTAGTTAGAGAAAGTATGCAAAAGATGTTTTGGACTAATAGTTTGAAAAACCATGTTGTTCCTGCGGTTAGACTCACACCTGATGAATTTAATGTAAGGTTGGATTTATTGTATGCAGTGTCTCTCATTTGTAAATTCATGGCAAAGAAGATAATTGCAAGTAGAGAGGTGATTTTTGAAGACAACAAATGTTGGAATTGGGATAAAAATAACGAAGAAGTTAGACTTGATACCCACGAATGGAAAGATAGTAATATAGAAGAAAGCGAACATGATCAAAGTTGGGAAGAATCTGAAGAGGCGGTGATAGTAGAAGAAGAAGAAGGGGAAGCTAATATATCTTCCAATGAGCCATCTAAATCAAATTATTCAACATCTGAAGAAAGCACACCCGAAGTGAGGAATAGAAGATCACCATTATGGATGGAGATTATGCGAGCAAGGGAGAATTTTCTGATGAAGCTGAGCCCGACAATTCAGTTCTATTAACCTCAACTACAGATTCGACTACCTTTGAAGAAGCTGTTCAAAGTTCAAAATTGTGAGCTACAATGGACTTGGAGATAGAAGCCATCGAACGAAATGAGACTTGGGAGTTGACAGATTTTCCTAGAGGAATGAAGAAGATTGGAGTAAAGTGGGTTTTCAAAATCAAACTCAACGAAAATGGGGGAGGTGACAGTATAAGGCTACGTTTGTAGCAAAAAGTTATGCACGACAACATGGTATAGACTATTCCAAGGAATTTGCACTGTGGCTAGGTGGGATAGTATTCGAATGATAATTGCTTTAGCAGCCCGGAATAGTGGGAACGCATATCAGCTTGACGTGAAAAGGGCTTTCTTTTATGGAGAGTTAAAAGAAGCCAACTTTCGAGCAACCACAAGGTTATGAGAAAAAATGTCAAGAATACAAGGTATACAAATTGATGAAGACATTATATGGTCTGAAAGAAGCCCTACGTGCATGATTTAGTCGACTTTAAGAAGACTTTATCGAAGAAGGATTTGAGAGGTGCAATGTGACCTTACTTTATTCATACAAACAGGAGATAGAGGTAAAATTTTGATTGTTAG
>NW_019272092.1:486484-491619 GCF_002738345.1 Cucurbita maxima | reverse complement strand
AAACCATGTTGTTCCTGCGGTTAGACTCACACCGGATGAATTTAATGTATCTAATTGCAACAAGGTTGGATTTATTGTATGCAGTGTCTCTCATTTGTAAATTCATGGCAAAGAAGATAATTGCAAGAAGAGAGGTGATTTTTTAAGAAAACAAATGTTGGAATTGGGATAAAAATAACGAAGAAGTTAGACTTGATACCCACGAATGGAAAGATAGTAATATAGAAGGAAGCGAACATGATCAAAGTTGGGAAGAATCTGAAGAGGCGGTGATAGTAGAAGAAGAAGAAGGGGAAGCTAATATATCTTCCAATGAGACATCTAAATCAAATTTTTCAACATCTGAAGAAAGCACACCTGAAGTGAGGAATAGAAGAGTACCATTATGGATGGAGATTATGCGAGCAAGGGAGAATTTTCTGATGAAGCTGAGCCCGACAATACAGTTCTATTAACCTCAACTACAGATTCGACTACCTTTGAAGAAGCTGTTCAAAGTTCAAAATTGTGAGCTACAATGGACTTGGAGATAGAAGCCATCGAACGAAATGAGACTTGGGAGTTGACAGATTTTCCTAGAGGAATGAAGAAGATTGGTGTAAAGTGGGTTTTCAAAATCAAACTCAACGAAAATGGGGAAGTTGACAGTATAAGGCTACGTTTGTAACAAAAAGTTATGCACGACAACATGGTATAGACTATTCCAAGGAATTTGCACTGTGGCTAGGTGGGATAGTATTCGAATGATAATTGCTTTAGCAGCCCGGAATAGTGGGAACGCATATCAGCTTGACGTGAAAAGGGCTTTCTTTTATGGAGAGTTAAAAGAAGCCAACTTTCGAGCAACCACAAGGTTATGAGAAAAAATGTCAAGAATACAAGGTATACAAATTGATGAAGACATTATATGGTCTTAAAGAAGCCCTACGTGCATGATTTAGTCGACTTTAAGAAGACTTTATCGAAGAAGGATTTGAGAGGTGCAATGTGACCTTACTTTATTCATACAAACAGGAGATAGAGGTAAAATTTTGATTGTTAGTCTATATGTTGACGATCTAGTTTTTACTAGTAATGATGAGAGCATGTTTGTTAAGTTCAAGAATTTTATGAAACTTCAATTTGAAATGACGGATTTTGGAAAAAATGAAATATTTTCTGGGTGTAGAGATTTTACAAAATCTTGAAGACATTTATATTAGTTAGAGAAAGTATGCAAAAGATGTTTTGGACTAATAGTTTGAAAAACCATGTTGTTCCTGCGGTTAGACTCACACCGGATGAATTTAATGTATCTAATTGCAACAAGGTTGGATTTATTGTATGCAGTGTCTCTCATTTGTAAATTCATGGCAAAGAAGATAATTGCAAGTAGAGAGGTGATTTTTGAAGAAAACAAATGTTGGAATTGGGATAAAAATAACGAAGAAGTTAGACTTGATACCCACGAATGGAAAGATAGTAATATAGAAGGAAGCGAACATGATCAAAGTTGGGAAGAATCTGAAGAGGCGGTGATAGTAGAAGAAGAAGAAGGGGAAGCTAATATATCTTCCAATGAGCCATCTAAATCAAATTTTTCAACATCTGAAGAAAGCACACCCGAAGTGAGGAATAGAAGAGCACCATTATGGATGGAGATTATGCGAGCAAGGGAGAATTTTCTGATGAAGCTGAGCCCGACAATTCAGTTCTATTAACCTCAACTACAGATTCGACTACCTTTGAAGAAGCTGTTCAAAGTTCAAAATTGTGAGCTACAATGGACTTGGAGATAGAAGCCATCGAACGAAATGAGACTTGGGAGTTGACAGATTTTCCTAGAGGAATGAAGAAGATTGGAGTAAAGTGGGTTTTCAAAATCAAACTCAACGAAAATGGGGAAGTTGACAGTATAAGGCTACGTTTGTAGCAAAAAGTTATGCACGACAACATGGTATAGACTATTCCAAGGAATTTGCACTGTGGCTAGGTGGGATAGTATTCGAATGATAATTGCTTTAGCAGCCCGGAATAGTGGGAACGCATATCAGCTTGACGTGAAAAGGGCTTTCTTTTATGGAGAGTTAAAAGAAGCCAACTTTCGAGCAACCACAAGGTTATGAGAAAAAATGTCAAGAATACAAGGTATACAAATTGATGAAGACATTATATGGTCTTAAAGAAGCCCTACGTGCATGATTTAGTCGACTTTAAGAAGACTTTATCGAAGAAGGATTTGAGAGGTGCAATGTGACCTTACTTTATTCATACAAACAGGAGATAGAGGTAAAATTTTGATTGTTAGTCTATATGTTGACGATCTAGTTTTTACTAGTAATGATGAGAGCATGTTTGTTAAGTTCAAGAATTTTATGAAACTTCAATTTGAAATGACAGATTTGGGAAAAAATGAAATATTTTCTAGGGGTAGAGATTTTACAAATTCTGGAAGACATTTATATTAGTTAGAGAAAGTATGCAAAAGATGTTTTGGACTAATAGTTTGAAAAACCATGTTGTTCCTGCGGTTAGACTCACACCGGATGAATTTAATGTATCTAATTGCAACAAGGTTGGATTTATTGTATGCAGTGTCTCTCATTTGTAAATTCATGGCAAAGAAGATAATTGCAAGTAGAGAGGTGATTTTTGAAGAAAACAAATGTTGGAATTGGGATAAAAATAACGAAGAAGTTAGACTTGATACCCACGAATGGAAAGATAGTAATATAGAAGGAAGCGAACATGATCAAAGTTGGGAAGAATCTGAAGAGGCGGTGATAGTAGAAGAAGAAGAAGGGGAAGCTAATATATCTTCCAATGAGCCATCTAAATCAAATTTTTCAACATCTGAAGAAATCACACCCGAAGTGAGGAATAGAAGAGCACCATTATGGATGGAGATTATGCGAGCAAGGGAGAATTTTCTGATGAAGCTGAGCCCGACAATTCAGTTCTATTAACCTCAACTACAGATTCGACTACCTTTGAAGAAGCTGTTCAAAGTTCAAAATTGTGAGCTACAATGGACTTGGAGATAGAAGCCATCGAACGAAATGAGACTTGGGAGTTGACAGATTTTCCTAGAGGAATGAAGAAGATTGGAGTAAAGTGGGTTTTCAAAATCAAACTCAACGAAAATGGGGAAGTTGACAGTATAAGGCTACGTTTGTAGCAAAAAGTTATGCACGACAACATGGTATAGACTATTCCAAGGAATTTGCACTGTGGCTAGGTGGGATAGTATTCGAATGATAATTGCTTTAGCAGCCCGGAATAGTGGGAACGCATATCAGCTTGACGTGAAAAGGGCTTTCTTTTATGGAGAGTTAAAAGAAGCCAACTTTCGAGCAACCACAAGGTTATGAGAAAAAATGTCAAGAATACAAGGTATACAAATTGATGAAGACATTATATGGTCTTAAAGAAGCCCTACGTGCATGATTTAGTCGACTTTAAGAAGACTTTATCGAAGAAGGATTTGAGAGGTGCAATGTGACCTTACTTTATTCATACAAACAGGAGATAGAGGTAAAATTTTGATTGTTAGTCTATATGTTGACGATCTAGTTTTTACTAGTAATGATGAGAGCATGTTTGTTAAGTTCAAGAATTTTATGAAACTTCAATTTGAAATGACGGATTTTGGAAAAAATGAAATATTTTCTGGGTGTAGAGATTTTACAAAATCTTGAAGACATTTATATTAGTTAGAGAAAGTATGCAAAAGATGTTTTGGACTAATAGTTTGAAAAACCATGTTGTTCCTGCGGTTAGACTCACACCGGATGAATTTAATGTATCTAATTGCAACAAGGTTGGATTTATTGTATGCAGTGTCTCTCATTTGTAAATTCATGGCAAAGAAGATAATTGCAAGTAGAGAGGTGATTTTTGAAGAAAACAAATGTTGGAATTGGGATAAAAATAACGAAGAAGTTAGACTTGATACCCACGAATGGAAAGATAGTAATATAGAAGGAAGCGAACATGATCAAAGTTGGGAAGAATCTGAAGAGGCGGTGATAGTAGAAGAAGAAGAAGGGGAAGCTAATATATCTTCCAATGAGCCATCTAAATCAAATTTTTCAACATCTGAAGAAAGCACACCCGAAGTGAGGAATAGAAGAGCACCATTATGGATGGAGATTATGCGAGCAAGGGAGAATTTTCTGATGAAGCTGAGCCCGACAATTCAGTTCTATTAACCTCAACTACAGATTCGACTACCTTTGAAGAAGCTGTTCAAAGTTCAAAATTGTGAGCTACAATGGACTTGGAGATAGAAGCCATCGAACGAAATGAGACTTGGGAGTTGACAGATTTTCCTAGAGGAATGAAGAAGATTGGAGTAAAGTGGGTTTTCAAAATCAAACTGAACGAAAATGGGGGAGTTGACAGTATAAGGCTACGTTTGTAGCAAAAAGTTATGCACGACAACATGGTATAGACTATTCCAAGGAATTTGCACTGTGGCTTGGTGGGATAGTATTCGAATGATAATTGCTTTAGCAGCCCGGAATAGTGGGAACGCATATCAGCTTGACGTGAAAAGGGCTTTCTTTTATGGAGAGTTAAAAGAAGCCAACTTTCGAGCAACCACAAGGTTATGAGAAAAAATGTCAAGAATACAAGGTATACAAATTAATGAAGACATTATATGGTCTTAAAGAAGCCCTACGTGCATGATTTAGTCGACTTTAAGAAGACTTTATCGAAGAAGGATTTGAGAGGTGCAATGTGACCTTACTTTATTCATACAAACAGGAGATAGAGGTAAAATTTTGATTGTTAGTCTATATGTTGACGATCTAGTTTTTACTAGTAATGATGAGAGCATGTTTGTTAAGTTCAAGAATTTTATGAAACTTCAATTTGAAATGACGGATTTTGGAAAAATTGAAATATTTTCTGGGTGTAGAGATTTTACAAAATCTTGAAGACATTTATATTAGTTAGAGAAAGTATGCAAAAGATGTTTTGGACTAATAGTTTGAAAAACCATGTTGTTCCTGCGGTTAGGCTCACACCGGATGAATTTAATGTAAGGTTGGATTTATTGTATGCAGTGTCTCTCATTTGTAAATTCATGGCAAAGAAGATAATTGCAAGTAGAGAGGTGATTTTTGAAGAAAACAAATGTTGGAATTGGG
>NW_019272092.1:481724-485045 GCF_002738345.1 Cucurbita maxima | reverse complement strand
GTCACTACTGCATACACCAGCCCCTTCGGCTCAGCTTCTCATAATTCTAGGCTAAAAAACGATATATTTGGCTCGATTTGACATTTTTAACACAAACCTTTACATTTTTTACCTTTCCGAATCTGATTTTTTTTAATATAGGTCATTATGAGTCAGTGAATAGAGGACCCAGTGGACAGTTTCTCTAAATCCTAAGATGAAGGACAGTTATGTCAAGGACGCCAATGTATTCCAGTAATGAAGGAATTAAGGAGGTTATGTATTCCAATGGTGGGGGAATTAAGAAACGAGATATTGACAAAGGCTCACAACTCATCATTTGCTATGCACTTAGGTAGTACAAAAAATCAGAGTGTCCTTGAGATTCGAGCGTAAGAGTAAACTTGAACAATACTAACTTTTGTAGAAGCTTGAAAAACCATGTCGTGGCCATTTTAAATCTCTAATGTGTTCAATTGATTTCAATAATGATAAACTAATGTATTTTTATTTTACCTTTATTTGAGTTGTCAGAAGTGGGATCTGAACGCACACCCTCGATCCCGCATTGGTTGGAGAGGAGAATGAAGTACAACTTATAAGAGTCTTTAAACATATCTCTAGTAGACGTGATTTAAAATTGTGCTAACCGCGATATAATAAGAAATATGTTAAGAAATAGAAATAGAAAATAGAATTGGAAAAGTGTATGATCTTCATTCAGGTTTACCACGTTGAAATAGATACAAACTATCAACTAATACCTAAAAATAGAAAAAAATATATAACCAACTAAGTAAATATATAAAATACACGATTAATCAAATTTATACTAAGAACTCCCTAAATATCTCACATATATTCTAACTAATATATCTCTAAAATACACGATTAATCAAATTTATACTAAGAACTCCTTAAATATCTCACATATATTCTAACTAATATATCTCCAAAATATATAACCAACTAAATCTTGTAAATATATAAAATACACGATTAATCAAATTTATACTAAGAACTCCCTAAATATCTCACATATATTCTAACTAATATATCTCCAAAATATCCTCTTAATACTCCCTTCAAGTTGAAGACCTAAATATCTCACATATATTCTAACTAATATATCTCCAAAATATATAACCAACTAAATCTTGTAAATATATAAAATACACGATTAATCAAATTTATACTAAGAACTCCCTAAATATCTCACATATATTCTAACTAATATATCTCCAAAATATCCTCTTAATACTCCCCCTCAAGTTGGAGAGTGTATGTCGATCACACCCAACTTGTCCTTTATCACACCATACTTGTCCTTCAAAAGGTCAAATTGCTGTCTTCCCAGAGCTTTAAACTTTTCTCGAACTATATGACAATCTATTTCAATGTGTTTCGTACGTTCGTGAAAAACTGGATTGGCTGCTATATGTATTGCTGTTTGATTATCACAATATAATAATGTTGGTTCGGACAGTGGAACATTCAAGTCTTGAATAATGTATCTTAACCAAGTTAATTCTAAAAATACTCCCCCTCAAGTTGGAGAGTGTATGTCGATCACACCCAACTTGTCCTTTATCACACCATACTTGTCCTTCAAAAGGTCAAATTGCTGTCTTCCCAGAGCTTTAAACTTTTCTCGAACTATATGACAATCTATTTCAATGTGTTTCGTACGTTCGTGAAAAACTGGATTGGCTGCTATATGTATTGCTGTTTGATTATCACAATATAATAATGTTGGTTCGGACAGTGGAACATTCAAGTCTTGAATAATGTATCTTAACCAAGTTAATTCTAAACAAGTATTTGCCATAGCTCGATACTCGGCTTCTGCTGATGATCTGGACACATTAGTCTGCTTTTTAGACTTCCAAGAAATAATTGAATTTCCAAGGAAAATGCAGAACCCAGAAATAGACCGTCTGGAAGTTCGACAACCACCCCAGTCAGAGTCGCAATATGCTTGTAATCTTAAATTGTTTTCAGATGGCAGTAGGAGTCCTTGACCAGGAGTGCCTTTGATGTACCTCAGAACTCGAAGAGCTGCCTCCCAATGTGGTTTTCTTGGTTCATGCATAAATTGGCTAAGCATACGAATTGAATAAGCTATGTCAGGCCTAGTGACAGTCAAATATATTAATCTGCCAATCAACCGTCTGTATTTACTTGGATCATTCAATTTCTCTCCTTCAGTTAAAGAAAGTTTCAGATTTTGCTCCATAGGAAATTGGTCTGGACGTGCTCATGTAAGGCCTGTGTCTTGAAGGATGTCTAGAGCATACTTCCTTTGAGACATAAAAATTCCTTTTCTAGACCGAGAAAATTCAATGCCTAGAAAATATTTCAAATTTCCTAAATCTTTGATAAGAAATTTCTGGAGTAAACTAGTCTTGAGATATTGCATTTCTTTGAGATCATTGCCTGTCAACAGAATATCATCAACATAGATTGAAAGAAGTACCTTTACTTTTGGTAAACAAAGACTAGTCTGCTTTGGACTGAGTGTAGCCTGCATTTTGTATAGTTGTAGAAAATATGGAGAACCAATTGCGAGAAGCCTGTTTTAATCCATAAAGAAATTTATGGAGCCGACATACTGTATTCTCCCCCTGTCGGCGAAGACCTGGTGGTAAAGACATATAAACTTCCTCGTCTAGATTACCATGGAGAAAAGCATTTTGAACATCCAACTGATGGGTGAACCATTTTCGAGCAGCAGCAATAGTGAGTAAGCAACGAAGTGTAGTAAGTTTCGCTGTAGGGGAAAATGTTTCTGTGTAATCAATACCTTCAACCTGAGTGTATCCCTTTGCTACAAGACGAGCTTTATGACGTTCAACAGCCTGGTAGAGGAACGAGAGACCATGTATGATTACGTTTCAAAGCTGCAATTTCATCTTTCATAGCCTGCTACCATACAGGGTCGCCAACTGCCTCGTCATAGGTTTTAGGTTCTGTTTGGGATGTAATAAGAGCTAGAAAAGCACGTTGAGTAGGAGAAAAATGAGAGAATGAAAGGTAATGATGAAGGGGATACCTGGTGCTAGTGTCGGGACTTGAGCTAGAGGTTAAATGATTGACTCCAGAAGACATCTCATAATCCTTATGCCAAGCTGGAGGCTGTTTAGTGCGAGTAGAACGTCGGAGTGGAGCTGATGTATCAGGCGGGATAGGATTGGAATCAGTGGGAAAATCTGAAGAAGGTGGAGGAGACGACGAAGTAGTAGGTGAAGGGATAGGAGGTGAAAGAGGAATGGAAGATGGAGGATGGATGCTTAAGTAGGATGGATCATGAAGTGGAACAACAGGAGTTGAAGGAGCTAATGT
>NW_019272092.1:478081-479547 GCF_002738345.1 Cucurbita maxima | reverse complement strand
ATCAATATGTATTTGACGTTGATTACACGTAAATAGTGTGCGGTACGCTTCCAGCTCATCCCAGAGTGCTTTGAGCTTGGTGAAATATGTTAACAGTGCCATGGTTCCTTGTGACATCATTGCTATCGAGTTTTGTATTTGAAAAATTGCTGGAGCATTCTTTTGTGAGAATTGATCGCGAAGATCAACCCACACTTGATGAGCTGTCTTGGCGTGAATAATGCTTTTAGCGATATCTGCTTCAACAGAATGAGTTAACCAAGATATTATCATACTGTTGCACTGATTCCAGAGTTCGAATTCGGTTGAATTTGCATCTTGGGGCGGTTCCTCAATTGTGCCATCAATGAAGCCAATTTTCTTCTTGGAAATAGGAGCATGCATAACTGATTTACTCCAGGATTGGTAATTTGCTCCATTTAATTTGATTGGAACAAGTGAATATCCTGGCTGATCAGAGTGATGCATATAGTAAGGATGTGTTAAATCAACATCCGAAATTTTAAAGCTGGATTTGGCTGATTCAGCCATAAAGGAAATTTTGATATTTAAGAACACCACGATCGATGCTCTGATACCATGTTAAGAAATATAAATAGAAAATAAAATTGGAAAAGTGTATGATCTTCATTCAGGTTTACCACGTTTAAATAGATACAAACTATAAACTAATGCCTAAAAATAGAAAAAAATATATAACTAACTAAATCTTGTAAATAAATAAAATACACGATTAATCAAATTTATACTAACAACTCCCTAAATATCTCACATATATTCTAACTAATATATCTCCAAAATATCCTCTTCATAAAAGAGTGGACAATATTTTTTAGCCTTTGGAAAGAGGAATGAAACATTCCTTATAAGGAGGTAGAAACCTCTCCCTAGTAGATTCGTTTTAGAATTGTTCGGTTGATGGTGATGTGTAATGGACAATATTTGTTAGCGAATGGATTGTGAGATTGAACGTAGGTTGGAGAGGGGAAGAAACATCCCGCATAAGGATGTGAAAACCACTCCTTAATATATGTGTTTTAAAACCGTGAAGTTGACAATAATACGTAACGAGCCAAGGCTGAATATATTTACTAATGGTGGCCTTGAGCTATTACAAATGATTAGTTGGAACAGCTCTTAGTTGTAATAACTCAATTGGTTAAAGCATGCGGCCTTTAACAACAAGGTCGGACATTCTACTAATAGGAAGGAGTTCATTCCTTAAGGTAGTGGAAAACATCTTTTGAGTAGAAATTTTGAATCAATTTAATAAAAAAAATAGCACTTTATAAAAGAAAACCTTTCTAAGTTGTCAAAAATCCACATCGAGTAAAAATTTTGAACCAATTTAATAAAAAACACTTTATAAAAGAAAACCTTTCTAAGTTGTCAAAAGTGGGAAAAACACTTTATAAAAGAAAACCTTTTTGACAAAAGAAAACCTTTCTAAGTTGTCAAAAGTGGGA
>NW_019272092.1:449351-477187 GCF_002738345.1 Cucurbita maxima | reverse complement strand
GTCAGTTCTATGTGTTACGAGTTGTTGTACTTAGTTTTCGAATCTTGTTCCAAATTTTATGAATTTTTTTATGTGTCTCGATGTGTCATGAATAATGGATTTGAAGTCTTGAAAATTGAGTTATTATAGTTGTGCTTTGAAGTCTTTAAAATTGAATTATTACAGTTGTGCCCTATTTAGCTTATCTAAGCTATTCCGGACCATTGGTGCCACGTAGTTTAACTCTTCTAAGCATACCAGAAATGAGGTAATTTAGTTATGCACTTACCATTTCCCCTACTATCGATTCAAATTGCAATAGGTGAGTTGGCGAATATGTAATATATGACTATATGGCATATATGACTCTTGAAAGATCAAATGATTTGCAACTCGAGATTAGTTGTCGAATTTCTTACAAGAAGACCAAAACATACCAAATATATATATATATGTATATATATATATATATTATGAGTAGTAGGTCGAGTACACAGTTTCTTTGAAGGGTTATGTCAAGGACGCCTATATATTCCAACAATTGAGGAATTATGGAATGAGATATTGTTGGAGGCTCACAACTCACCATTTGTTATGCACCCAGGCGGTACAGAAAATCACAGTGTCCTTGAGATTCGGGCGTAAGGGTAAACTTGAAGAACACTAAATTTCTTAGATGCTTGGAAAATCATGTCGTGATAATTGTATTTTTATTTTACGTTTATTTGAATTGTCAGACGTGGGATTTGAACCCATGCCCTTTGATCCCGCATTAGAGAAGAATGAAGAATAACTTATGAGTGTCTGTAAACATCTCTCTAGTAGCGTGTTGTAGAACTGTGATTCTGACGACGATTTGTTATGAGTAAAAATGGACAATATTTTTTAGCGGCTGAAAATGGGAACAAAGCATTCCTTAGAAGAGTGGGGAAACCTCTCCCTAATAGACTCGTTTTAGAATTGTGAGACTGATGATGATACGTAATGGGCAAAAGCGGACAATATTTGTTAGCGGTGGGTTTAGGCTATTACAAAAGCTATCAAAGTTAGTCACAAAGCGGTGTGCCAACGAAGACGCTGGCCCCCAAGAAGAGTGGATTGTGAGATCCAACATTGGTTGGAGAGGGGATAAACATTTCTTATAAGGGTCTGGGCTTGAGGTATTACAAACAATTACCTGGAATAGCACAGTTAGTTAGAGTGTGTGGCTGTTAACCACAAGGTCGAAGGTTTAAACCCTCATTCTAGTGTTGGGAATAAGCTTACCATGAATTGAAGGTAAATTAGAGGTGACTTGTTTGATTAATCCTTCTAGTGTTGGGAATAAGCTTACCATGAATTGAGGGTAAAAATTAGAGGTGACTTGTTTGATTAATTGTGAGCTCAGCGGCGGGAATAAGCTTACTATGAATTGAAGGTAAATTAGAGGTGACTTGTTTGATTAATTGTCGGCGCATGCCTAGTGACGGTTACAAGTGTCATACCTTTTGATTGTTATATTTGCTTATTATGTTATGACTTGTTGTAATGATGAGATATATAAGTTATAGAATATCATATTGACACGTTATGTCATTGAGGAACGTGACATGATATGAAAGTATGGTATTGCATTGTACACTACCTTATTCATAGTTATATGCCATTATTTTAAACTATTGGGATCTAATTCATATTATGTGTTCATGTGTACCGAAATACCTCCCCGTCATGATTAGTACGGACACGTACCTTACGACATTTATGTTAACAATGATGTTATGATACTATATTGTATACACCACAATACTATGTGCACTCCCTTCCCTCCATGGTATACCAACAGCGTGAGCGTATGCTAGTTGAAGCCCAAGTTAATGTTTGTGTATATAAGTTGTGAGTAGAGAAGTACTGCACATCAAATTCTACCCGAAACGAATTTGAGACCAAGGCCATGAAATGATATTTTATGATAACCATGATTTCACGTGTTTGCATTACCCTATACTAGTAGTGGGGTTACTTAATGAGTATTTCTTAAAATACTAAAGACATGTGCTGCTCTTATTTTTTAGGTAAATGCAAGGCACCTCTGCACAAATGACGATGTCGAGATGACGACCATGGGATCCAACGTACACAACACTAGTGAGATAGAGGGGTAGGATCAAACTTACAAAGACGGTTAACACCATGAGAATGAAGGAGAAGAAATAGGATTTAGACAACGAGTTTTTATACGAAGGAATGAAGAAAGGAAAATGCGTGGAAATGAGTGGAGAAGATGAAGTCCACCTGCTCGGACCCAAACTCGAATACCCGCAACCTCATTCTAGTCAAGCAACCCCATACCCAGTTTGGTATAGTAACTAGATACCCAACACCACAACCTGATACCCACCAACAACCAGTCCAGTAGTCTAGTTCCTCTGTGCTTTGTCCAAAAACCCACATTCAAGCCCAAATGCACAGAACACAGTCCAACCCACGGATCAACTACACAGACCTGTGCACCCACATGTCATTGTCCCTCAGCGACAGGGTCACTATTGCATACACCGGCTCCTTCGGTTCGGCATTTCGGAGTCCTAGGCTAAAAAATGGCGTATTAGGCTCGGTTTAAAATTTTGATAACGACCTTTACGTTTTTTGCCCTCCCAAAGCTTATTTTTACTCTAATAGAAATATTTAAGTGTAGTATAAAGTCTTATTTCTGAAGTTCAAGTTAAATTAGATTAGAAATGTAAATTACTAACGAAATGAGATGGGCGTTTTAATAGGAAACAACTCCTGACAACACTTGGAGTAACTTCGAGAGACAAAATTCAAACGTACTTGAGTTTAAAGAAAATGTCGGCCAATACCAACCATGGCCTAACTATCCTTGTGCTACCCCTATGATATTTTTAACAATAGGTTCTCAAGATCATTAGTTCCATGTGTTTGCATTCCTAGCCTCAATAGTGGGGTCAAGTATTCCTTAAAATACTCAAGCCTTGTGCTACTTCTATTTTAGGTAAGAGCTAGACACCCCTATACAACTGACGAGGACATCACAAATAGAGATAATGACACGTGCATAGAATAGTAGTATTTAATTTTCTTAGGCATAGGTTAGTATAGGGCATTTTTACTTTGATGTTTTAATGGTTTTAGTTACTATTTCTTTATGTTGTTTTAAAGACTCTTTCAAATGAGTAAGTCCATGCCACTATTTTAAGATGAAGTTTAAATGCTTAATTTCGTATAAGAGCATAGGATATGATGACGGTGGAAACTTTAGGCTAATAGAAATCTAGGGTCGTTACCGTTGGTATCAGAGCTCTAAGTTATAGATTCGGTAGACTTGCCTAAGAGATAGGCTTGCAACGTTCCATGATTTCACAATCGATGTCATGTCACCATCAGGTATGTCTGGTATAAGATAAGATAAAGAAATGTCTTTAGTTGCATGTACTTTTTTTTGTTTACTAATATTGAATGTAATTTAGTATCAAATATGTGGAGCTCTAACTATATGATTTATGGAAGCATTATGTTCTACCTAGTTGTATTTTTATGAATATGTTATGTTTACTGAATTATATGTGATATGATGTAATTTATGTTAGAGAGATATAGACTTAAGAAATTATATATTGGTTTTAGCATCATGTCACATAAAGGACACTAAAGAGAATGACAAGGAAGGAGATGACCCTGTATTAGAGGTAGAGGAAAAGGTGGTGGTGAAGATAGCCTACCTCGTGAAGGTTTAGTGACTAGGGCGGATGACCTTAAGTTGTGCTACCTTAGGCTACGCACCTCCAGTAGCACCGATAACTCAAATAAATCCCACTACAAGCCTATGTGAGAATCATTTCAGGAAATACGATGATGCCCACTCAACAAGCCAATAGGGTGTGGAAAGGGGAATGAAGCCAACAAGCCAATAGACAATCCTAACTGCTTATTGTTATACGTAAGAATTACTATTTCCATTGGTGTGATGTCTAGGGTGTGTTGCCTTTTACGGAATCAAAAGTAAAACAATTAGAACTTATTTTTTAACGTGGACAATATTATACTATTATGGAGGTTCGTGATTTCTAATCATCAAGCATTCTTGATGAGATTTTATGGTTAAGATTATCCATCCTTTTCTATTGAATCAAAACCCTTGAATTGAGTTATAATGTTTTAATAATTTTCAGTGAATTATAATTTTTTAGTTCATTTTTGGGGTATCTTTGAGTTTTCTAACGTTGTTACTTAGTCTTAATCAAGCATTCTCGATGAGATTTCATAGGTAATATTATCGTCCAACCTTTTCTACTCGATCAAAACCCTTGAATTGAGTTATAATGTTATAGTAATTTTTAGGGGTAGCTTCGGGTCGTTGAAATAAAATGTAAATGCAACTTTGAGCCGAATTGATTTTAGGTTTCCCTTTTAAGGTGTTTGAAGTATATTGACAATACCTATATTGCTCATAGTTTGTAAACAAAAACATATTCTGTTTTCAATAAAGTTATTATTGATATTTATTTATTAAAGATTGCTATTGAATAAAGTAAATGTTACGATCATTAATCTAAATCCAATAAACTAAGAACACTTTGGCTATAATATGATTACTTGAACTATATGTAGAGACACAAGAGTGGATCAAGTTCAAGTATATAGTCAAAATGGTTTATAGTACAGGGATAAGGCTGAGTACCTTATTTTGAGGACACTATGGATGCGACCCACTTTTGTATATGATATAAACAATGTGATCACTAAATTGTACATCTGGAGACATGTGAATGGGAGCGTCCTATGCAATGAGTATTGCATAAGATCGGACCATGAAAAAAACCTCTCTCACTTTATAATGTCGTTTACTATTGAGACTGATTTTTTCATTTATGACCTAGGTAACTCGATTTTAATCCTGAGCTAACTATGAACTCTAGTTTATTCAAAATTATCCTTAGATTTTCATGTGTGAGAGTGGCCCGAGTTCGTCGACTCATTAAGCCTCCCATTTTAAGGGTAAGACTGGATGAATAGTTGAGGACATAGGGTGTATGATGGAATTCACTCCTACCCACTTTTAGGGATAGTAGAGAGGTTGTTCCCTTAAGTACTGACTCCAAGTCTTGAACGAGGAGCCCCACCCTCTCATGGGCCTGAGAGGGATTCGGTTTGGTGGTTGAACCACAAACCAATTGTTCATTAGAGGATCAGTGAGACTTAAGGAACAAAAAGTAACTTTAGGGGTAAAACTTTAAATTGACCCAGCTCTAGTTACGATCAACCTGTGAAGGATCAACATACTAATTATGGTTATATCAAATGGACAGAAATATATCTATAGTGAGAGGAGTGCAACAACTAGGCTACAATGGAGTGTCCTAGTAGTGAACGAATGTTGGATAATAAGGTTAATGAGTTTAGCCGGTTAATCTCGGATCGTTGGAGCCCATGAGATGTAGGTCCATTAGGTCCCTCTGGTAGCTCATATCGAACGAAACCTTAGAACAGTGTGATGAGTGAGTTCAAAGTTTTCGAATTAGAATTAGAGAATACACGTTAAATATATACGATATATTTAACCTCATTTTTTTTAGTTATGAATTGAACAAAAAGAGAGAATTGGAGATATTTAAATAAGATTTAAATATTTTAATTATGAATAGTGATAGATAATGAATATGTGCTGGAATTAATTGGAATTGACATTTTATTTAATGTTAAATATTAATTAAATTTTTTAATTAATCATTTAATATTATTTTGATTTGTAATTAATTGTTAGATTAAATAAAGAAAGTCAAAATGTTTACTCCACCTAATGAAAAAATTCATGCTTGAGTTAGTGGAATATTGATGGTCAATATATGGTTTAACCAAACTTGCAAGCTTGCCACATAATCCCACAAATTAGAGTGGAATTTTGAGTGCCAAAATTTGGTAATCTCAAATTTGCATGAACATGCAAATATGACTCTATAAATAGAGTGATCAATGTACATGGAAATTCTTCTTCAAAAACTTTGAAAAAATCTCTCAAAACTCTCTCTTTACCTATACTAAATTTCTATCAAGTTTCATCACTCACCGGATTCCACAATCCTATTCTAAGGTCGGAGAATAGTACGAAAGACACTAGCGGTGGTTCGAAACCATTCGTTTGGAAGAATGAATTTGAACTACCAAAGGTCAGTATTCAAACTCAATAAGTTTCAAAGCTTTTGAACATGCTAGCTAATTTACTATAATTGATGTACTTAGAGTGCCTAAGATCCAAATTTCTTCCGCACGTGTTATAATAACACCAACAAAATGAACCTAAACTGACAACATAATTTATGAACAAAGGAAACAAAAAGATATTTAAAAAGAGAGAAAACCCAAAAAGTAGCAAATTCCCTCAAACACTGAAAATGGATAGCCATTCACCGTGAGAAAAACACAAAAAATGGAAGAAAGAGGGTGCCAATGAAGGAGTAGGGAAGCAAATGGGGAAGAAGAAATATAAGAGAGATGGGGGGCTTTGGGGCTTCAAAGCTAGATTATGGCGGGCAAAAATATCTCTAGATGCACTAAATTTTGTCACGTAACATACATACACAATAGGCAAGCGTCAGAAATGCTATGAAGGTCTTTCAATGCTTGTCAATTTAGTTGACCTTGTCCATAATATTTTGTGCTTTCAGAGAGATATTTCTTCTAACCATGGTAAACCAAATATTGATTCTCATTTTTGCTGCATTTTCATTTATCGCAAAACAAATTATTGGAAGATTTAAAATATGAGTATTGTAGTCTACTAATCCTCGCAGAGTTCCTGACCGACGCGATGCGTGCTAAGTTAGGAACAATGAGTATTTCTATCATTTGGTATGTATGATGTTACATGCTGCTAAAGAAATTAGTAGACGGACAGTAATTGCTAAAGAAATTAGTAGACGGACAGTAATTGATTGAGAGTGAGTCTTACATACTAGTCTTAAAATTCTAAATAACCATATAGAAGTAACCTAAGGAGAGGTAATTGAAATATCTTACTAACTTACAAATGATCTAAGTAAAAGAAACTAGGAATTAACTGAGAATAAAACTTAAGAACAACTAGAATGATAAGTAATAAACTTGTGAATGACAAGTTAGCTATTTATTAAGTAAATTAATTACTTATCAAGATTATTTTAACTTTTTTGGCCAAATAAGAAGTTGCAGGCCAATCGAGGACGAGACCAGCAGGCTCGAGACAACAAGGAACCCTTTTCTAAGTCTGTTTTAAGTACATGTGCTTTTGTTGTTGAAAACTTACTTTGATATTTTGTGTTGTAAAATATACTTGATTCACATGTTTTACTTGTCATGTTTGAAATTTTTTGTTGTATGACCGAGTATCGAAGCAAAATATCTATGTTAGTGGTAACTCATGTGAATCGAGCTGTCGATGAACATGTGTTGCAGTAGAATTGCTCGAGAACTATGCAGTAACAGCGGGGATTGTCCTAAGGCATCCAGTCGTGTCTGTTTATTTTGGATTTCTACATTTAGTTTTAAATTGTTTGTTGACTATTGGTCAAGATAAGAAGCGCTGCTCGAGAACTATGAGGTCACAGAGGGTGTCATCCTAAGGAATCCAGTCGTCTGTTTATTTTAAATTTCTACGTTTCTTTTTTAGTTGTTTGTTGGTGGTCGATCGAGGTAAGAAGGTGTAACACCCAAAAAATGAAACAAAGCCACCCACGTAAGACCAAAAGGATCCAATAACGAAATTAAGAGGATTAAGCTAGGAAAAGGGTCTTAAGCAAGTCATTTCTAAACACTAATGAGTAACTCTAAGGACTAAGGCCTTTGGAGAAGTATTGGGAATAAAAGCCTAAGCGAAAAGGACAAAAAGGTCCCTTTCCAATTTTTAAGGAACTTTTTAGATATTTAATTCCTTCTAGTGGGAATTTCAAGATACTCAAGGACCAAAAAATGACTAAGAAGATAGTAATAAAATATTCTAAAAGTTGTAAATTACCAAATTACCCTGATGATATGGATAATTATGAAAGTGTCATTCTATGGATCAAGAAGATAGTAAGTTGCCCTAGCCAAGAATCAAAAACTCCTAAGACCTCCCACGGTACAACGTGCTCATGACTTAGACTACGCTGCTTGGAATGCATGAAGCCTTGAGCTTAGGTGTTCAGACTGTATCATAGGGAAAATCCTTGATGCAGGATTAGACTACATCTCCTGGAACTTAAGAAGTCTTGGATGTTGGTTTTCAGACTATGCCGCTTGGAATGCATGAAGTCTTGGGCATAGGTTAGCGGACGGTATCGGAGGGCAAGCCTTTAGATGCGGGTTAAGACTACGTCGCTTGGAACTCATGAAGACATGAACGTAGGTTAAGACTGTTGTTGGGTTTTATGTCCTAAAACTCATAGTTTGTAAACAAAAACATATTCTATTTTCAATAAAGTTATTATTGTTGTTTATTCAGTAAAGATTGTTATTGAATAAAATGAACTTTACGATTATTAATCTAAATCAAATAAACTAAGAACACTCTGACTATAGTATGATTACTTGAACTATATGTAGAGACATAAGAGTGGATCAAATTCAAGTATATAGTCAAAATGATCTACAGTACAGGGATAAGGCTGAGTACCTTAACATAGGAACAATATGGATGCGGCTCACTTTTGTATATGACATAAACAATGTGATCACTAAATTGTACATGTGGAGACATGTGAGTGGGGGCGTCCTATGCAATGAGTATTGCATAAGATCGGACCATGAAGAAAATCACTCTCACTTTATAATGTCGCTTACTGCTGAGACTGATTTTCTTTTCATTCGATGACCTAGGTAACTCGATTTTAATCCTGAGCTAACCATGAACTCCTGTTTATTCGGAATTATCCTTAGATTTGCATGGGTGAGAGTGGCTCAAGTTTGCCGACTCAATAGGCCTCCCATTTCAGGGGTAAGGTTGGATAAATGGCTGGAGACGTGGGGTGCAAGATGGAATTCACTCCTACCCACTTTTAAGGATAGAAGAGAGGTAGTTCCCTTAAGCACTGACTCTAGGTCTTGAACAAGGGGCCCCACCCTCTCATTGGCCTGAGAGGGATTCGGTTTACTTGTTAAACCACAAACAAATTGTTCATTAGAGGATCAGTGAGACATAAGGAACAAGAAGTAACTTCAAGGGAAAAATGGTAAATTGACCCAGCTCTAGTTACAAACAACTTGTGAAGGATCAACTTACTAATCATTGTTATATCAAATGTACAGAAATATATCTACAGTGAGGGGAGTGCAACTACTAGGCTATAGTGGAGTGTCCTAGTAGTTAACGAATTTTAGTTAACAAGGTTTATGAGTTAAACCGGTTAATCTTGGATCGTTGGAGCCCATGATCTATAGGCCCATTAGGTCCCTCTGCTAGCTCATATCGGACTAAACCATAGAACAGTGTGACGAGTGAGTTCGAAGTGTTCGAATTAAAATTAGGGAATATGCACTATATATATTCAATATATTTAACCACATTTTTTTGTTTTATTTACGACTTAAACAAAAAGAGAGAATCTGAGATATTTAAATAAGAGTTAAATATCTTAATCAAATATGTGTCGAAATTGATTGGGATTTGCATTTGAATTAATATTAAATATTAATTAAATAGTTTAATTAATAATTTAATATTACTTTAATTTGAAAATAATAATTGAAATTAATAGTTGGATCAAAATTTGACTTCATTTAATGGAAAAATCCATGTTTGAGTTGGTGGAATTTTGAGGTGTCAAAATTTGGTTTAACCAAACTTGCATGCTTGCCAAATAAACCCCCCAAATTTTAGTGGAATGTTGAGTGTCAAAAATTTGGTGAACTCAATCTTGCATGCTTGCCACATAATCCCAAACATTTGAGTGGAATTTTGAGTGTCAAAATTTGGTGATCTCAAATTTGCATGAACGTGTAAACATGACTCTATAAATAGAGTGATCATGGTACATGGAAGGTCTTCCAAGGGCAAAACCTTCAAAAAAAAAAAAATCACAAACTCTCTCTTCATATATACTAAATCCCTCCCAAGTTTAGTCACTCACTGGATTCCACAATCCTGTTCTAAAGTCGGGGAATAGTGGAGAAGACACGAGTGGTGGTTCGAAACCGGTTCGTAAGAAAAAAGAAACTTGAGCGACAAAAGGTTAGTATTCAAACTCATTTAGTTTTAATGCTTTTGAACATGCTAGCTAATTTACTTAGATCCAAATTGATTCCGCNGTCGAGGCATTCTCAACTCTTAAGGAGGATGTGATTGACAAGAAGTGTTAGCTCCATCAACAACTCTGGTTGAAGGACCAGCTTGATCAACAACTCTTGTTATTTTATCAGTAGCTTCTTTAGAAATCTCACTTAATACTAGTTTGCTGCGAGGTTGATGATTTCGTACGTGGTCTTCTTCTAAGAATGTAGCGTTTGTTGATACAAACACTCTATTTTCTTGAGGGTCATAAAACAAACCACCTTTTGTCTCTTTGGGGTATCCTACGAATATACATAATTTTGAACGACGTTNTTAGATCCAAATTGATTCCGCGTGTGTTATATTAACACCATCAACTGTATCGCTTGGAACGCATGAAACCTTGAACATAGGATTGTTAGGTGCATAGCTAGTGCCGTAAATCCTAGGGGGAGTGTCTTGGAGAACGAATCAATAACAGAACAACAACAAAGAAAGTACCAGGAACAAGAGAAAGATCAAGGTCTAGAACAAGNCGACGTTCTAATTTCTTGGAGTTTTGCAACAACACATGTGTTGGACATCCTCAAATCCTGAAGTGATCTAAACTACCTTTACGCCCTTTCCATAACTCATAAGGTGTTTCTGAAACACTCTTAGTCGGAACCATGTTCAAAATGTATGTAGCAGTCTTCACTCCATATCTCCAAAACGGATCGGATAATTAAGCGAAACTCATCATAGACCGAACCATGTCTAATAGAGTTCTATTTCTCCTTTCTGATACACCATTGTGTTGAGGCATACCCGGGGCTGAGAGTTGAGACCATATTTTATGTTCTATCATATAGTCCTGAAATCTTAAGTACATGTACTCAACTCCTCGATCTGATCGAAGTGTTTTGATAGTTTTACCTAATAGATTCTCAACCTCAGTCTTATACTCTCTGAATTTTTCAAGAGCTTCGGACTTGTGATGCATTAGGTAAAGATAATCATACCTTGAATAATCCTCAATAAAACTGATGAAATATTTATACCCTCCTCGTGCTTTGACATTCATTGGACCATAGAGATCTGTGTGCACGAGTTCTAAGATTTCTTTGGCTCTATAATTTTTTTCGGAAAACGGTCGCTTAGCCATTTTACCTTCAAGACAAGACTCACATGGAGGTAAAGAGTTGTCTTCTAACTCATTTAGAAGTCCTCTTTTAACCAATCTCTCAATCCTATTGAGATTAATGTGGCCTAGTCTTATGTGCCAAAGATAGGTATTAGGAGAAATCTTTTGTCGTTTATTTTGAGTTTCAGCTATTTTAAACATCTCGGTATTTAAAATAGCTTTTGTTTCGCTCGGTTTGAACATATATAAGTTGTTTTCTAGTTTTGTAGAACAAATATGAATACCTTTTTTGAAAATGAACAGTTTATTGATTTCAAAAGATACTTTATACAATTGTTCTAATAAACAAGAGATAGATATTAGATTTCTTTTCATTTCAGAAACAAAAAGTACATTATCTAATATAATGAATCTATCTCCAAAAAACAACTTTAAATTTCTTACTGATCTTGCTGAGACAACCTCTCCTATTCCAACCCTAAGTGTTATCTCGCCATCCGCAAGTATTCTCCAAAAGCTAGTTTCCTGGTAAAAAAAACAAATATGATTAGTGGCCCCTGAATCTCGTATCCAAGTTGAGTTATTATACTCTACTAAACATATTTCTACAACGAGTAAATCATATTTACCTTGTTGTGTCTTTTCGGCTTTCTTCTCTGCAAAGTATTTTGGGCAGTTTCTCTTTCAGTGTCCGTTTTGGTTGCAATGGAAACATTTTCCTTTATCTGCTTTTTGAACATTGTGTTTTCAGTTAGTAGGAATCTTATTTTTCCCTTTACCCTTCTTCTTCATCAAAACACCATTGAAGGACCAGACTTATTTTTGGAGCACGATCCTCGTAGTAATTTCTTGGAGATAGCAACATTTGCTTCTCCTGTTTGTCTCTTGTTCGTTAAGAGGGATTGATAAGTCTGTAGCACATTGAGAAGAGTAGTCAAGTTATATTCTATTTTGTTCATTATCACATTTGTGCGAAACTGGAAGAAGCTCTTCGAAAGAGACTCCATGATAAAACTGACTTGACTCTTCTCATCTATGACAGCTTCATTTTCTTCTGCCATATTGAAATGGACCATCATGTCCAAGACATGTTCTCTAACTGAGATCCCTTCTTTCATACGGCAGTTGTAAACGTATTTTATTGCATCATGTCTAAGGGAGAAAGCCGGTTGTCCAAAACATCCCTTTCAGAGATTCCATAATCTTTTTAGCAGTACCCATAACATTGCGTTTCTTAGCCAAAACATCAGATATGCTGGCTAAAATGTACACTCGGGCTTTATCATTTTCCTTTAACCATCTGTCATATGTATCCTGAACTATTCGGTTTGCATTTGAGCTAGGGTTTGGAGGACATTCCTTAGTTAAAAAAAACCTTAAATCATCAATTACAAGTGTTGTGTTTAGGTTTGATTTTCAAGTTGCGTAATTGTCGCCGTTTAATTTCTCAAAAGCGAGTAATTGTACTATTGAGTTTGTAATGCTATGATATAAAGAAAATTTTATTAGTGATTTGACTTAATCCTGTTTAATCCAATCATTTTTAGTAAATGTAATAATGTACCCAAAAATTATTAATTTGCAACGATACTTTAGTGAGTTAGAGCAACTACTACTGAGGGGCAGCCAATCACTAATTCACTAAACCAAGACATTCTTGACTTAAACGATAATCCCAGAATAACTCTTGTTCCTATAGTGTTTTTAGTTATCGCTATTTTGGTCAAGAATATACTAACTCTTAGTAATTCTTCGTAAGTGTGACCCGCCAGTTTCAGACCTCAGAGATCAGTCCCAACAATGCTATCAATTGAAAAAGCCAAAGTTGGGAATGGACCTAAGAAATCCTATCCATTTCTGGAGTTTGCGTTGTTTTGACTCCCATGTTACAACCCTCCGAATAGGTAGTTGCTCTAGGGCAACATGCAGGTGGAACATGGGAATCTCACGGTGCTACCTAGTGGTGGAGACCATAGGACGTGTTGATATACTTTCTTCTCCCACTTACTATAAATACTTTCTCTATTCACCTTGTTATTGACTCATGCAAATACCTTCCGAATGGAGGACGCTCCCAGGGCGACACGAGACCGAGCATGAATCTCACGGTGTGAATTTTTCAGAGAGCGTGAAAGGAAAACGATGTATCTCATATACCTTTTTCCTCCCACTATGTATTTTAGACGGTTGGGTATACTCATTACTTATGTATATTCCGGCTAATTGAATATAACTTAAGTCTAGGTGAGTTTTCTAAAACTTAGATCACACGCTCATAAAACTGGGCTAACTAAGCTCAAGTACTGATCCGATCTCCAGGTAGTACGTGTTCCGTAAACCGTCAACTTAAGTACCTCCAGCCTTAGACAAGATCGTGCCATGTGAGCTTTCTTAAAATTGTAATTTTATAAGACACGACCTATTTTAACTATTAAAATTGATCGTGCTCGGTTCTTAACCCTAAGTGAGCATGCACTTATCTTTATTATAGATTTTAACGTCTATCTTGATATATGACGTTGAAAATAACCTATAACATGCATCTAGCATGCTTTATATTACAATTACATAATCATCCATTCCATGCAATAATATAACAATTTATATCTATCACTCATGGAACTCTAAACATGCATACTATATATTATAACATACTTGGAATGCATGAAACATGCTTAGCCTATGGTGGGATTTTAAATCTATATGACATACTCTATGCATATACATTTTCTATTTAATTAAAACATACATTCATAATGCATAATTCATTAAACACACTAAAGTGGATTGGTTTTGGCATTTTAAAGCAAGCAATTAACTAAATTATTACATTAATAATTAAAAATAACTTGAACCGCTCCCGAGGATCACGAGCTGGGAGAACCAACCCTTAAAAACGTTGAACCGAACCCCAAAGGCAGAAAAAACACTCGAACTGCCTCTTCCATCTTCTTCTTTGGTTCAGCTTGCTATCTCTTCAATTTTCGATCAATTACAACCTAAAATGGACTCTAATGACTTCATAAAAATTACAGACCTTTCTTCACTCATTAAAGCTCATAGACATTAGGCTTGTTACAAGAATTGCATCAAATGGAAGCATAAAAAAATGCAAAAACCAAAAACATCCACTTTAGCAACCACAATATTTCATTCATGAAATAGTACCCACCATGCTCAAATTAATGTAAATAAAGTGCCTAAAATCATGCTCTAATACTAATTGATGGTGTAATAGAACACATGCGGAAGCAATTTGGATCTTAGGCACTCTAAGTACATCAATTATAGTAAATTAGCTAGCATGTTCAAAAGCATTAAAACTAAATGAGTTTGAATACTAACCTTTTGTCGCTCAAGTTTCTTTTTCCTCACAAACCGGTTTCGAACCTCCACTAGTGTCTTCTCCACTATAATCTGACCTTAAAACGAGATTGTGGAATCCGGTGAGTGACTAAACTTGGGAGGGATTTAGCATATATGAAAAGAGAATTTGTGAGATTTTTTTTTTCAAGGTTTTTCCCTTGGAAGAACTTCCATATAATATGATCACTCTATTTATAGAGTCATGTTTGCATGTTCATGCAAATTTGAGATCATCAAACTTTTACTCTCAAAATTTCTTTCAAATGTTTGGGATGATGTGGCAAGCATGCAAGTTTGAGTTCACCAAATTTTGACACTCAAAATTCCACTAAAATTTGTGGGGTTTATTTTACAAGCATGCAAGTTTGGTTAAACAAAATTTTGATACCTTAAAATTCTACTAACTCAAACATGGATTTTTCCATTAAATGAAGTCAACATTTTGACTTTCTTCATTTTGAATTATTAATTTCAAATTAAAGTAATATTAAATGATTAATTAAACTATTTAATTAATATTTAATATTAATTCAATTGCAAATCTCAATTAAGTCCGACACATTTGATTAAGATATTTAAATCTTATTTAAATATCTCAGATTCTCTCTTTTTGTTTAATTCATAAATAAAACAAAGATGCGGTTAAGTATATCGTATATATGTAGTGCATTCTCCCTATTTTGAATTTGAACACTTCGAACTTACTCGTCACATTGTTCTATGGTTTAGTCCGATATGAGCTAACAGAGGGACCTAATGGACCTATAGATCATGGGCTCCAACGATCCAAGATTAACCGGTTAAACTCATTAACCTTGTTAACCAACATTCGTTAACTACTGGGACATTCCACTATAGCCTAGTAGTTGCACTCCCCTCACTATAGATATATTTCTGTCCATTTGATATAACCATGATTAGTAAGTCGATCCTTCACAGGTTGTTCGTAACTAGAGCTGGGCCAATTTACTGTTTTACCCCTAAAATTACTTTTTGCTCCTTATGTCTCACTGATCCTCTAATAAACAATTTGTTTGTGGTCTAACCAGTAAACCGAATCCTTCTCAGGCCAATGAGATTGTGGGACCCCTTGTTCAAGACTTGGAGTCAGTGCTTAATGGAACGACCTCTCTTCTATCCCTAAAAGTGGATAGGAGTGAATTCCATCTTGCACCCCACGTCCCTAGTTATTCACCCAGTCTAACCCCTGAAATGAGAGGCCTATTGAGTCGACGAACTTGAGTCACTCTCACCCATGTAAATCTAAGAATAATTCCAAATAAACAGGAGTTCATGGTTAGGTCAGGATTAAAATCGAGTTACCTAAGTCATCGAATGAAAAGAAAATCAGTCTCAACAGTAAGCGACATTATAAAGTGAGCCGCATGTACAATTTAGTGATCATATTGTTTATGTCATATACAAAAGTGGGCCGCATTCATAGTGTCCCATTGATACGGTACTCAGCCTTATCCTTGTACTATAGATCATTTTGTCTATATACTTGAACTTGATCCACTCTTATGTCAATACATATAGTTCAGGTAATCATACTATAGTTAGAGTGTTCTTATTTTATTAGATTTAAGATTAATAATCGTAAAGTTCACTTTATTCAATAACAATCTTTACTGAATAAACAACAATAATAACTTTATTGAAAATAGAATATATTTTTGTTTACAAACTATGAGTTTTAGGACATAAAACCCAACAGGTGGAATCTTCCCCAATAAAGTCTGAAGTTGGGACAAAGTTTTAAGACAAGAATCGAGTGATGAGAATTCCTAAAACTCGAGTTTGAAGCTCTTAGATTATGAGTTTTTCTTTCACGGATTTCTTCCAAATTCGAGTGCTATGGTTAAGCATTTTCCTTCCTACCAACACCTACATATTTCATATGGGATTTACAACAAGTTTCGTGAAGGAATCAGGCACTTAAAAGTTTTATAATTGGCTGCCCAACAAAAGGTTTCTAGATATACTCAGGCGAGAAAAATGTTTTCCGACGAACTTTGGAAGGTTATAACCTGTGCTACAGACCACGAAAAGATATGAACTTTGTTTCTACTTCTTGCTTGAAACTTCATCTAAAGGTTTCGTGGAACAATCGAATCCATTAGATGTCTATATATAGCTGTAAGAAGGTAAAAGTAGAGGGGTCTTATAAGAAAAAATCGAAATTTTTCTAGCTACCAAGGAAGAAGATGAAGTCCAAAGTCAAAGGTCAAACTTTGACCAATAAAAGTCAAAGATAGGTATATGTTGACCTTCCCTCGGTTTTCTCAATTTTAACCTCCTTCCTGATCCGTTCTCACGAAAATCTTTATGGTTCTAGAAACTAGACAAAATAAGAAGTTCGTGGAAGGAATTTTGAGATAATTCGGATACTAGAAGCTCAAGAACGGAAATCCCAAATGTCGACGACGAGATAAGTAGTGATCTCGAACGTTTTGTAAAAAATACTTGTAGGAATTCATTGGATTTTCCATATGAACCCTAACATAAGTATAAATTTAGGATATATGAAAGAAAAACAAAAAGATCGGTGAGTTAAGGCCCTAAATTGATCAAAATACTCAGGATTTAAGTAACATTAAAATAACCCTCTAAATGAACTCCTAGGATGACTTATGAAAATTTGAAAGCCATTGGAACACGTTAAGTAGAAAAACCAAGAATTATGGATTAAATGACCAAAATGCCCCTAGGAAGACTTATGAGAATTCAAGGTCTATACGTGCTCCAAATGGTTTCATACTTCTTATAAGGTCTATTATGAAGGACATGACGATATGTTTGAGGTTTCAAGTTGATTGGAGCATGTTTGGAACCTAAACCAAGTTAGGACCCAAGAAACACCTACAAGGAAACACCACAAGAATCAAGACTCTTATAGAACCCTCTAAAGAACTCCCTGGGATATCATGAGATGTTTATGCAACTGGAATGTACTTTTATGTTATGTAATATGTCATGTAATGTAAGTCATGTGAGATGCCATTTAATGTAAGAAACGTATATGCGATGTTAGCACTGCTTATGTAATGCCATGTTAGATATGTTAGGGACCTCATGCATATATGTATGTCAGGTGCATCGAGATTCTTCCCCTTTATGATACAAAAGAATGAATTCTGATATTTATGTTTTCCATGATATCATGCGGGTCCTTTTCTGTTCTGTGGTGTCCGGCGACGTGTAACACTTTGTGCCCGACAAAGTCAGGCCTAGGGGGTATGTATACGAGCCCGCCTGGTGGGTCCATGTACGCATACATGGGCCGTGTGTGAAGGAGTACCACACACCTAACCCTCCCGGAATAGAAAAGTGCCCAAGGCTATGTAAATTTTATGAAAAGTTAGATCCCGCTCATATGTTGCATGTGTTTGCATTCCTAACCCCAACAGTTGGGTGACTTACTGAGTATTTCATAAAATACTCAAGCCACGTGATACCTACATTTTTTAGGTAAAGGCAAGGTGCCAATGTACGATTGACGGCGGAGCTGAGGACACCATGGAAATTGGAGAGGCGATATTTTTAGGAGTTTACGTTTATTTGACTATCTTAAGTTAAAGCATTGAGTATTGTTTTATTTATATTTATTTTGAATTTAGTTATTGAAGGTTAATTTTCCGAGATAGGTTTATTTAGAATTTATGAATCTTTATGAAATATTTCCAAAGGTTATTTATGATGAGTTTCCGCGTAACAAATTATGCTTGCATGCTCAAGCCACGTGATACCTACATTTTTCAGGTAAAGGCAAGGTGCCAATGTACAGTTGCCGGCGGAGCCGAGGACACCATGGAAGTTGGAGAGGGGATATTTTTAGGAGTTTACGTTTATTTGACTGTCTTAAGTTAAAGCATTGAGTATTGTTTTATTTATATTTATTTTGAATTTAGTTATTGAAGGTTAATTTTCGGAGATAGGTTTATTTAGAATTTATGAATTTTTATGAAATATTTCCCAAGGTTATTTATGATGAGTTTCCGCGTAACAAATTATGCTTGCATGCTCAAGCCACGTGATACCTACATTTTTCAGGTAAAGGCAAGGTGCCAATATACAGTTGATGGCAGAGCCGAGGACAGCATGGAAGTTGGAGAGGGAATATTTTTAGGAGTTTACGTTTATTTAACTGTCTTAAGTTATAGCATTGAGTATTGTTTTATTTAGATTTATTTTGAATTCAGTTATTGAAGGTTTATTTTGGAGATAGGTTTATTTAGAATTTATGAATATGAAATATTTCCAAGGGTTATTTATGATGAGTTTCCGCATAACAAATTATGCATGCATGCTCAAGCCACGTGATACCTACATTTTTCATATAAAGGCAAGGCGCCAATGTACGGTTGATGGCAGAGCTGAGGACACCATGGAAGTTGGGGATGGGATATTTTTAGGAGTTTTCGTTATTTGACTATCTTAAGTTATAGCATTGAGTATTGTTTTATTTAGATTTATTTTGAATTCAGTTATTCAAGGTTTATTTTCGGAGATAGGTTTGTTTAGGATTTATGAATCTTTATGAAATATTTCCAAGGTTATTTATGATGAGCTTCCGCGTAACAAATTATGCATGTGAATTTTAAGAATACAAGGTATACAAATGGAAGAAGACATTATATGGCTTAAACAAGCCTTATGTGCATGATTTAGTCGACTTGAAGCAAATTTCGTCATAGAAGGATTTGAGAGGTGCAACTGTGACCATACTTTAATCATACAAACAAGAGATAGAGGTAAAATTTTGATTGTTAGTCTATATGTTGACGTTCTAATTTTTATTGGTAATGATGAGAGCATATTTGTTAAGTTCAAGAATTCTTTGAAACTTCAATTTGAAATGACTGATTTAAGAAAAAATGAAATATTTTCTCGGGGTAGAGATTTTACAAAATCCTGAAGACATTTATATTAGTTAGAGAAACTATGCAAAAGAAGTTTTGGACAAGTTTATGATGAAAAAAGTAATAGTATGAAAAACGATGTTGTTCCTGGGGTGAGGCTAACAAAGGATGAATTTAATGTATCTTATTGCAACAAGGTTGGATTTAATGTATGTAGAGTCTCTCATTAGTAGATTTATGGCAAATTCAACAAAGTTGCATTTGCACGGCAAAAAGGGTATTGAGATACTTAAAAGGGACTATAGATTTGGGAGTTCTTTATCAGAAAACAGGTAATGGAGAGTTGATAGCATATACTGACCGTGATTTTGCAGGAGATATATATGACAGGAAAAACACTTCTGGTTATGTGTTCTTACTTAGTGATGGAACTATGTCTTGGTCCTCCAAAAAACAACTTGTAGTTACTTTGTCTACTACTGAAGCAGAAATTGTGGCAGCTGCCTGTGCTTGTCAAGGGGTGTGGATGAGGAGAGTTTATAAAAAACAATCATGCATGATTTGACCAGAGATGGAGTTATTGAGCTGAAGCATTGTGTTACACAAGAACAAGTTAGTTGTATATATTATGACAAAACTAATGAAGTTGGACGCAGAACAAATTAGTTGTATATATTATGACAAAACTAATGAAGTTGGACGCGTTCATAAAACTACAGGAGTCAATGAGTATGTCTGTAGTAAAGTTATGAGTTTGTTAGAATCTTAAGACCACATTCAAGTATTCCAAGAATTGAACTCAAGACCTCAGAGTCATACCAATATGACAATTTTTTTTTTATTTTTAATATATTAATATTTCATTCATTTATTCGATTTGGATAATAATGAAATTCATGTGCAAGTAGTATTATCAATTTTAAACCGATGCAAAGTTTGATTATTTCAAAATTATTTATACGAATAGATGTAATAAAAATAGAGAACAGGAAAAATAGTTGAAGTTATTACATAATGTAAGTTTTAGTTTGATAGTTTCAGTTTAGTCACACATCTTGAACATAAAAGTAAAACTATTGGTGCTTATGGTCCACGTTGGATTACTTTTATGTTGTATGAATGACAAGTGTCTTGTAGCCCTTGTTAATATGTGTTGTTCTATGTGACACTTTATATTATGATATGAATGATACTATGCTGTGAATCTACGTTGTGATATGGATGATATATAATGCATGAACCTCCATATATTACACCATGCATATTATGTTAACATGTTCACGCTGTGCCTATGAGACATTGGCAAGCCATGTAGATTAACCATAAAAGATATGTTCAGTATACGTATGTATGTCTCATAGGAACATTATGTCGTAAAAAGAATGGATGTATGATTTGCATCATAACTATATATCATGATTCGAAACTGTGAGACCTCATGCATTTTGCATGACACGTGTATTGAGATACTTCCTTGTTATGATTAGTACACATGTGTACACTTCCTTATTATGTACACGATGATATTATGCACGCTCATTTTCCCTTTGTGGCTTCTGACAATGTTGGCGTACACTAACCTGCAGTTAGACACAGGGGTATGTATATGGGCTCACTTAGTGGGTCCATGTATGTATGTATGGTTGTATATAGAGAAGTATTACACATCAAACTTTACTCGAACTTGAAGTAGAGAATAAGGTCATAATGTCTTATGAAAAGATAGGCACCATGATTGTATGTGATTGCATTTTTTGACCTAAACACCCGATGGAAGAAATGAAAATCATGATGAGTTGTGAGAATTCTCGGGAATCCAATTGTTCATGCCAGATTGAAGAAAAATACTTCACTCATTTAATTTAGAAACATGAAATGTTATTCTTCCATGCTTAATTTGAGATACCTTTCACTTATATTTTAGGCACTCTCCAAGCAAATGTTTCATAAAATTATGGCAGTAAAAGAAAGTTTATGATTGATTTTGACATTGTTATATAAATGCTTATTGTTTCTTTTACCCTAGAGAACTTGAAATTGGTCACCTAGATTTAGAATTTGAATCTAACACTGGTGGCTTTGATATTGGTCATCAAAATCAAACCTCCTAAGTATTTAGGAGTAATTTAATAAAAAATTTAAATTGTGAGAATTTGATCTATGTAGTTTAATGGTGAGAATTCTATATTGTGGTCGCGAAGACTTGACCAATGTGTGGCTGTAGATTAGTGATGAGAATTCCATGTTTTACCCAAATACTCTCATTTGAGCTTCAGTGTACATGTTTTTATTTTCCATAATTATTTTAACTCAAATTTGTTTTGAGGACTATTGAACAACGAAAACGATTTAGTATCCGCAAACCATATGCATCTTTCATCACCACATCCACCCGAAAGACATGTTCCCTTTTCTGGCCAAAAATACCTTGAAAGAAGCATTCCCTAATTTGCTCTAAAAGTTGCACAAAAACAATGTTGTTCGAGAAGAATTCTCCTTAAAGTCCCAATTGAATTGGGTTCCTAGTTTGATGATATACAACCCTAAATTCATAGCCAATCCAGAATCTTAGGTTAGATACCCACACATTAAAATAAATATATACATATAGATTTTAAGAAATATATGACCAATACCATTGAGACTCCATGAGACTCAACCTAAAATATTATAAATATTATGTTTTCTACTACTAACCTAAATTTTGTCTTTGGACTTGCAATGAGACTCAAGAGGTGGATTTGACGGACTGTTCCAAATCACCACTTCCCACTTTGTCAATGGAAGTTCAGAATTGGATGCTGTGTAAACCAATTGAGACATTAATATATATTTCCATCCATAAGGCAAACAAGAAATACTAGTATTACAAAAAGAGTCTTATATTTTCAATTCTTAGCAGATCTATTATTCAAACTTTCTCTAAGAAATATCTTGACAAAGAAAAACCAAAAAATGGTTGAAATTCTATTTAATTTTTTATTCAATTTATGTGTGCTCTATCTCATGTGAATTTTGATTCCCGTTCTTAATTAAATAAAAAGAAACTATGTTAAAAAAGTAAATAGACTGATCACAATTACATCGTTTGAGTTTGTAGGTGAACGCCATAAAGAAAACACAAACAACAAAAGACTTGAGAATTTGCATGATATTCTTTTCTTCAATGGTTTTTTGGCTTGTTTTCAAGTAGAGATTTATATCTTCCTCTTCTCTTGAAAATGAGACTTGATATGGTGTTCAATTTAGTAAAATAAATTCTAAAAACAATAATATGTTAATTATAAGCGGTTTTGGAGCACTAACTCCAATTTGGTCGGGAAGGGTTGGATGGAAACTCAACGATCCAAAATTTTCTATTTAATTTAAGGTCGCTACTGTATGAGTAACATTGAATGTGAAAGACTTCATTTAAATTCCATAAAACATAACCTTTAACTTAAAATGCAGCCCATGACTTACGTGTTTTGAAAACATCTTTAAAACGACACAACAAAAAATCTGAAATAAAATAAATAAGCGTTTAAGTTTAAAACATCCTATTCTAGCCTAAGTCTAAGAAAATAAATATCACTATCCTATGCATGTGTCATGATCTCGAGTTGCGATGCCGTCATCAGTCGTACAGGAATGTCTTGCCTTAACCTAAAAAATATAGTACCACATGGCTTGAGTATTTAAACAAATACTCAGAAAGTGACCTCACTATTGGGGTTAAATGCAACAATCACATGCAATGAAATGATGGGACCTATCTTTCGTTTCGTTTCGTTTTTCCTATGGTGCTGTCCTAACGGGTAATCGTGGATGTGTACCATATACTCTACACACAGCCAATACGTGTGAGTATGGGCTCACCAGCTAGTTCGCACACTGCTGGCCCACTTTTCTTATTCGGTGGACATACTCTGGGAGCCCCTTATGCCAGGACCCGTTAAAACTAGTAACCGTCACGACAGCGCTATGGAAAGCATAACGATCGTTGTCCTACCATTGGATGTACGCGTCCGTACCCTCATGATGGGATAGGGGTATCGCCCCAGATGCATGAACACACACATAATGCATGAGGTCCCGCTACTTCTACATTTATCATTAATGAACCTAACCCCCCTGTCATGTTCCATGCTTCATGTCATTCTCATTTTCATTTTACGTTTCATACATATTCTTATTGGGATTATGATTCCAAGCAGTTTACCGTATTCCATGTCATACAATTCATGTTGTATACACACAATTTAAGAGGCCTAACATAACGTTCTATGCTTTTAACATAACATTTCATCATATACACATCATACCATGATATATTGCATCACAATGTATCATATCATAAACGAGTCATAACGTAAACACTTCATAATCATATCATTCTCTAACTTATTATAGCCGTAACGTTCTTATACCTATCACAGATATATCATTACGTGAACGTACCTTAGTTATCTCATCACAAGGACTGAACCTAACGCTATCGTTCTATCAATCTATCACAAACCTATCCCTTTCTACCCGTAGCCTAACCGTATTCTTCCATCAATCTCTCTTATCCATATTACTCTGGTATGTAACCTAACCTTAACGTTTCATGAACGTATTTTACTCCTATCGTTACATTTTGTTTTGTGCATCCTTCTCGTATCCTATCTCAAACATATCATTGAACTCATCGTACCGTAATTATTATCAAACAATTCACATATTATATTATATACATAACAAATAAGAAGCATATCGATCCACAGACAATTCACACATATCAATATATATGACACGTGCAAAACCATGGGGCACATGTCAACAGCAAATATAACCATGTCGATAGTAAGGTCACTTACTTGGCTCGCTTAAGTCGTTGTCACAAATATATCTTTAATGAAAGTTCGATTCCGTTCTTTGAAATCCGAGTCAACCTATATGAACTCATGACATCAGTTTCAAGTTTTAACCCTAATCAATTATTTCCCTAATTTACATTGGCCATCTTAAAATTCTGATATTTTTTGTTATACAAAATTTAAAGGAGCTCATTGCCGTCTGATATTTCCTGTTTTAGTGTTAAATATTGTTCAACAAATCTTTCTTCAATCTCCCTCCCTCTCTCTCTCATTATTTTCATTTTGTAAATAGGTTTTTCAATTGTGTAAATAGATATTACTGGCAAATTTTAAGTCCATTGTTTGGCTACTATCTTTTAGTTTATAGATCTGCCAACTAAAATTTTATTAAATCTAATCTTATAACCTTATTTCGTATAACTTAAAATGCTAACAAAAATCTAATCAATTCTATATGGGATCAGATTATTACGGTTAAATATATGAAAGAAGATTTGATCCTAAATTAATTTCTTATAACCATGACTATAAAAGAAAAGAAAATCTGAGATAGGATTTTACCGTAATAAATGACAAAAATCTCTAATTCTCCAATCTTGCTTATTGCTTATGTTGAAAGCCATTTTACTTCTTCTCAAATATAACCATTGTTGTTTTTCTGTTTCATTCATTGTTTGCGGTTGGGTTAAGGATGGGTGAGGAGAGATAATTGTGGGAAGGGATGAGAGGTTAGTGGAGAGAGGTGGGGAATTTTTTTTAAATATTTTAATTTTAATTAATTAATTAATTTATTGTTATTATTATTTTAACTTTTTTTTATTTGTTTATTTGTTTATTTATTTTTGGGCTATTACACTCAACCTTACCAACAAGTTCTTTTTTGGCATTTTTTTTAGGACGGCACAATATCTCACATTTATATTAAAACAAATAATATAAAACAAATATTAGGAGAGAGAAAATCAAAAAAGAATATGTCTTAGATATTTATATTGATGACTTCGAGTATGAATACAAAAAATTCACAAAATACATCTTTAAAATGGTAGATATGGTTCTATTTACTTTATGTATTTTTATTATGTATAACAATCTACCGTATATAATGATTTACATTCATTACTATACATTAGATGTTTATTATATATGACCATTCAGAATAACTGTCATTTACCTATAGTCTTACTATGTGTAGCCAGTCATTGAGTAAGTTATAAATAAGCAACCGACTAAAACTTTCATATAAGTCTTTTAATAAAAAGGAAGTTTTCATTTAAGTTCTCCCCCGATGAATTTAAAAAGTAATTTTCATTGAATTCAAACGTGCTTGTAAGGAAATAAATTTAAACAAAGAAAGTAGTGACAACATTAAAAATAACAATACGTGACAACCCTACTTTTCCATTAAAAAGTAAGGTTACTACATGTATGTCTTAACTATTAAGTTGGTCCGTCCATCTACAAATATTGAGGCGCATAGGTTCTTGGGTCTAATAGGGTATTATCTACGTTTCGTGTGAGATTTTGCCAGTATATTTTCACCACTCATGCACTAGACTAGGAAGAGTGTTCCATATGTGTGGGCGGAGACATTTGAAGCAAGCTTCCAAGGCTTGAAGCACAGGTTAGTGTCGATGCCAGTATTTACAGTTCTAAAGATTTTGGAGGTTATATTGTTTATAGTGATGCCTCCAAGAAAGGGTTCAAGTGTGTGTGGATACAACATTGGAAGGTCATAGCCTATACATCTCGTTAGTTAAAGGACATGCATCTCGTCAGTTATATTGGAATTGATCATAATGTTTAGCTAAGTTAAGTTATTAGTAGGTCCTAAGCATGTTATATTAATTGCTATAGGTAAGAGTTAGACATTGGATTGTTGTTTCGAGGTGTCTATCAAATTGTTAATGACTTTGGCCAAGATCGACCAAGTGACCTTATTGTTTGAGTTAGGTTATTGTTTGATCTATGATGGTTCATGTCATTTGGCTTATACCATAAATATGTTTGATCTATGATGGTTATTGTTTGACCAAGTGACCTTATTGTTTGAGTTAGGTTATTGTTATTATTAGTAGGTACCATAAATATGTGTTATGTTTATGTTATGAGATGTTTATGTATCTTTGTATTGATATGAGACGTACGTCACGTATGCATGTAAACCCATTACACTGCTTTTATGAATGAATTGAACGTCATGAATGAAATGTATATCTTATGATATAAAGTTTGCGAATATTGTGAGATGTCATGCATGCATGTTACATAAATGAACTCGGTTATGAAAGGAAAAAAAAAATGAAAGATATTAAATGTTATGTTATGAAATGTAAATTATGGAACCTTATGCATGTTTGTATATCATATGCATTGGGATACTTTTNTCTACTACTGAAGCAGAAATTGTGGCAGCTGCCTGTGCTTGTCAAGGGGTGTGGATGAGGAGAGTTTATGAAAAACAATCATGCATGATTTGACCAGAGATGGAGTTATTGAGCTGAAGCATTGTGTCACACAAGAACAAGTTAGTTGTATATATTATGACAAAACTAATGAAGTTGGACGCAGAACAAATTAGTTGTATATATTATGACAAAACTAATGAAGTTGGACGCGTTCATAAAACTACAGGAGTCAATGAGTATGTCTGTAGTAAAGTTATGAGTTTGTTAGAATCTTAAGACCACATTCAAGTATTCCAAGAATTGAACTCAAGACCTCAGAGTCATACCAATATGACAATTTTTTTTTAATTTTTAATATATTAATATTTCATTCATTTATTCAATTTGGATAATAATGAAATTCATGTGCAAGTAGTATTATCAATTTTAAACCGATGCAAAGTTTGATTATTTCAAAATTATTTATACGAATAGATGTAATGAAAATAGAGAACAGGAAAAATAGTTGAAGTTATTACATAATGTAAGTTTTAGTTTGATAGTTTCAGTTTAGTCACACATCTTGAACATAAAAGTAAAACTATTGGTGCTTATGGTCCATATGAATGACAAGTGTCTTGTAGCCCTTGTTAATATGTGTTGTTCTATGTGACACTTTATATTATGATATCAATGATACTATGCTGTGAATCTACGTTGTGATATGGATGATATATAATGCATGAACCTCCATATATTACACCATGCATATTATGTTAACATGTTCACGCTGTGCCTATGAGACATTGACAAGCCATGTAGATTAACCATAAAAGATGTGTTCAGTATACGTATGTATGTCTCATAGGAATATTATGTCGTAAAAAGAATGGATGTATGATTTGCATCATAACTATATATCTTGATTTGAAACTGTGAGACCTCATGCATTTTGCATGTCACGTGTATTGAGATACTTCCTTGTTATGATTAGTACACATGTGTACACTTCCTTATTATGTACATGATGATATTATGCAACACATCAAACTTTAC
>NW_019272092.1:447191-449333 GCF_002738345.1 Cucurbita maxima | reverse complement strand
TGGTTGTATATAGAGAAGTATTACACATCAAACTTTACTCGAACTTGAAGTAGAAAATAAGGTCATAATGTCTTATGAAAAGATAGGCACCATGATTGTATGTGATTGCATTTTTTGACCTAAACACCCGGTGGAAGAAATGAAAATTATGATGAGTTGTGAGAATTTTCGGGAATCCAATTGTTCATGCCAGATTGAAGAAAAATACTTCACTCATTTAATTTAGAANTTGTGAGAATTCTCGGGAATCCAATTGTTCATGCCAGATTGAAGAAAAATACTTCACTCATTTAATTTAGAAACATGAAATGTTATTCCTCCATGCTTAATTTGAGATACCTTTCACTTATATTTTAGGCACTCTCCAAACAAATGTTTCATAAAATTATGGCAGTAAAAGAAAGTTTATGATTGATTTTGACATTGTTATATAAATGCTTATTGTTTCTTTTACCCTAGAGAACTTGAAATTGGTCACCTAGATTTAGAATTTGAATCTAACATTGGTGGCTTTGATATTGGTCATCAAAATCAAACATCCTAAGTATTTAGGAGTAATTTAATAAAAAATTTAATAGATGATCTATGTAGTTTAATGTTGAGAATTCTATGTTGTGGTCGTGAAGACTTGACCAATGTGTGGCTGTAGATTAGTGATGAGAATTCCATGTTTTACCCAAATACACTCATTTGAGCTTCAGTGTACATGTTTTTATTTTTCATAATTATTTTAACTCAAATTTGTTTTGAGGACTATTAAACAATGAAAACCATTTAGTATCGGCAAACCATATGCATCTTTCATCACCACATCCACCAGAAAGACATGTTCCCTTTTCTGGCCAAAAAAACCTTTGAAAGAAGCATGCCCTAATTTGCTCTAAAAGTTGCACCAAAACAATGCTGTTCGAGAAGAATTCTCCCTAAAGTCCCGATTGAATTAGGTTCATGGTTTGATGATATGCAACCCTAAATTCATAGCCAATCCAGAATTTTAGGCTAGATACCCACACACTAAAATAAATATATACATATAGATTTTAAGAATTATATGAAAATAAAAACATTATGTCAAAATTAGATAGTTTAATTTTTTATTTTCTAAATTTCAAAACTTCAAATATAAAGACCAATATCATTGAGACTCCATGAGACTCAACCTAAAATATTATAAATATTATGTTTTCTACTACTGACCTAAATTTTCGTCTTTGGATTTGCAATGAGACTCAAGAGGTGGAAATCCAAACAGAGAGATAATAAAACACAAGAAGGCAAACAAGAAATATCATTTTGATAGTAAAATTAAATAAAATTTTGGTAGTAAGACCAATATCATTGAGCAAAGAAATTCTGATATGTTAAATCTGTTTAAACCATACTTTTTCAATTAGGTTAGGAATGGCTTTTAGCCAATTTAATAGATTCTATTTTCTTTCTACTATAGATCATGACGCATCTTTCTAACATAATGACTTGTCTTTCTAACAGGTAAATTGCTAAAAAAACTAAATAATTGGATGAAAGAAAAGGAGATCTGAGATATAACTTAGGGAGAAACCTCGAATCTCTCTCTCATATAAATCTTGATCAACTCTATAAACCCATATCCTATCAATTTGATGTGAGGCATTTTGTTTTCTCAAATCCAACATGTTTCTGTTTCACGAACTGTTAGGTGTGTTGAGGAGAGATTATTGGGGAGAGTGACTGCAGTGAGAAAAACGGGGAATAATTGTTTTTATTTACTTATTTGTTAATTTATTATTATTATTTTACATAATAATAATTGTTGTTTATAATAATTTGTTTATTTGTTTATTTAATTATGTATTTTATTTATTTATTATTTATTTATTTTTTTGTTCTGGGCTATTACAAAGGTATTTTATTTATGTATTTTATTCAACTACGCCTAGCTTAGGTTACTTCTATATGGTTATTTAAAATTTTAGGACTAGTATGTAAGACGCACTCTCAATCAACCACAGTCTGTCTACTAATTTCTTTAGCAACATGTAACATTATATATACCAAAGGTCAGGAATACTCATTATTCCTAACTTAGTACACACCGTATTGGTTAGGAATACTCATTATTCCGAACTCTGCCAGAATTAGTAGACTACAATACTCATATTC
>NW_019272092.1:404431-445187 GCF_002738345.1 Cucurbita maxima | reverse complement strand
CAATGAAAACGATTTAGTATCGGCAAACCATATGCATCTTTCATCACCACATCCACAAGAAAGACATGTTCCCTTTTCTGGCCAAAAATACCTTGAAAGAAGCATGCCCTAATTTGCTCTAAAAGTTTCACAAAAACAATGTTGTTCGAGAAGAATTCTCCTTAAAGTCCCCATTGAATTAGGTTCCTGGTTTGATGATATACAACCCTAAATTCATAGCCAATCCTGAATTTTAGGTTAGATACCCACACATTAAAATAAATATATACATATAGATTTTAAGAAATATATGAAAATAAAAACATTAAAAACATTATGTCAAAATTAGATAGTTTAATTTTTTATTTTTAGTAGAGGTGGATTCGCAGGGCTGTTCCAATCACCACTTCCCACTTTGTCAATGGAAGTTCAGAATTAGATGCTGTGTAAACCAATTGAGACATTAATATATATTTCCATCCATAAGGCAAACAAGAAATACTAGTATTACAAAAAGAGTCTTATATTTTCAATTCTTAATAGATCTATTAATTCAAACTTTCTCTAAGAAATATCTTGACAAAGAAAAACAAAAAAATGGTTGAAATTCTATTTATTTTTTTATTCAATTTATGTTAAAAATAAACATAAACTATGTTAAAAAAGTAAATAGACTGATCACAATTACATCGTTTGAGTTTGTAGGTGAACGCCATAAAGAAAACACAAACAACAAAAGACTTGAAAATTTGCATGATATTCTTTTCTTCAATGGTTTTTTGGCTTGTTTTCAAGTAGAGATTTATATCTTCCTCTTCTCTTGAAAATGAGACTTGATATGGTGTTCAATTTAGTAAAATAAATTCTAAAAACAATAATATGTTAATTATAAGCGGTTTTGGAGCACTAACTCCAATTTGGTCGGGAACGATTGGATGGAAACTCAACGACCCAAAATTTTCTATTTAATTTAAGGTCGCTACTGTATACGTAACATTGAATGTGAAAGACTTCATTTAAATTCCATAAAACATAACCTTTAACTTAAAATACAGCCAGTGACTTACGTGTTTTGAAAACATCTTTAAAACGACACAACAAAAAATCTGAAATAAAATAAATAAGCGTTTAAGTTTAAAACATACTATTCTAGCCTAAGTCTAAGAAAATAAATATCACTATCCTATGCATGTGTCATGATCTCGAGTTGCGATGCCGTCATCAGTCGTACAGGAATGTCTTGCCTTAACCTAAAAAATATAGTAGCACATGGCTTGAGTATTTAAACAAATACTCAGAAAGTGACCTCACTATTGGGGTTAAATGCAACAATCACATGCAATGAAATGATGAGACCTATCTTTCGTTTCGTTTCGTCTTTCCTATGGTGCTGTCCTAACGGGTAATCGTGGATGTGTACCATATACTCTACACACAGCCAATACGTGCGAGTATGGGCTCACCAGCTAGTTCGCACACTACTGGGCCACTTTTCTTATCCGGTGGACATACTCTGGGAGCCCCTTATGCCAGGACCCGTTAAAACTAGTAACCGTCACGACAGCGCTATGGAAAGCATAACGATCGTTGTCCTACCATTGGATGTACGCGTCCATACCCTCATGATGGGATAGGGGTATCGCCCCAGATGCATGAACACACACATAATGCATGAGGTCCCGCTACTTCTACATTTATCATTAATGAACCTAACCCCCCTGTCATGTTCCATGCTTCATGTCGTTCTCATTTTCATTTTACGTTTCATACATATTCTTATTGGGATTATGATTCCAAGCAGTTTACCGTATTCCATGTCATACAATTCATGTTGTATACACACAATTTAAGAGACCTAACATAACGTTCTATGCTTTTAACATAACATTTCATCATATACACATCATACCATGATATATTGCATCATAATGTATCATATCATAAACGAGTCATAACGTAAACACTTCATAATCATATCGTTCTCTAACTTATCATAGCCTTAACGTTCTTATACCTATCACAGATATATCATTACGTGAGCGTACCTTAGTTATCTCATCACAAGGACTGAACCTAACGCTATCGTTCTATCAATCTATCACAAACCTATCCCTTTCTACCCGTAGCCTAACCGTATTCTTCCATCAATCTCTCTTATCCATATTACTCTGGTATGTAACCTAACCTTAACGTTTCATGAACGTATTTTACTCCTATCTTTACATTTTGTTTTGTGCATCCTTCTCGTATCCTATCTCAAACATATCATTGAACTCATCGTACCGTAATTATTATCAAACAATTCACATATTATATTATATACATAACAAATAAGAAGCATATCGATCCACAGACAATTCACACATATCAATATATATGACACGTGCAAAACCATGGGGCACATGTCAACATCAAATATAATCATGTCGATAGTAAGGTCACTTACTTGGCTCGCTTAAGTTGTTGTCACAAATATATCTTTAATGAAAGTTCGATTCCGTTCTTTGAAATCCGAGTCAACCTATATGAACTCATGACATCAGTTTCAAGTTTTAACCCTAATTAATTATTTCCCTAATTTACATTGGCCATCTTAAAATTCTGATATTTTTTGTTATACAAAATTTAAAGGAGCTCACTGCCCTCTGATATTTCCTGTTTTAGTGTTAAATATTGTTCAACAAATCTTTCCTCAATCTCCCTCCCTCTCTCTCTCATTATTTTCATTTTGTAAATAGGTTTTTCAATTGTGTAAATAGATATTACTGGCAAATTTTAAGTCCATTGTTTGGCTACTATCTTTTAGTTTATAGATCTGCCAACTAAAATTTCATTAAATCTAATCTTATAACCTTATTTCGTATAACTTAAAACAAAAATCTAATCAATTGTATATGGGATCAGATTATTACGGTTAAATATATGAAAGAAGATTTGATCCTAAATTAATTTCTTATAACCATGACTATAAAAGAAAAGAAAATCTGAGATAAGATTTTACCGTAATAAATGACAAAAATCTCTAATTCTCCAATCTTGCTTATTGCTTATGTTGAAGCCATTTTACTTCTTCTCAAATATAACCATTGTTGTTTTTCTGTTTCATTCATTGTTTGCAGTTGGTTAAGGATGGGTGAGGAGAGATAATTGTGGGAAGGGATGAGAGGTTAGTGGAGAGAGGTGGGGATTTTTTTTTTTTTTTTTTTTAATTTTAATTTTAATTAATTAATTAATTAATTGTTATTATTATTTTAACTTTTTTTTTTCATTTGTTTATTTGTTTATTTGTTTATTTATTTTTGGGCTATTACACTCAACCTTACCCACAAGTTCTTTTTTGGCATATTTTTTTTAGGACTGCACAATATCTCACATTTATATTAAAACAAATAATATAAAACAAATATTAGGAGAGAGAAAATCAAAGAAGAATATCTCTTAGATATTTATATTGATGACTTGGAATACAAAAAATTCACAAAATACATCTTTAAAATGGTAGATATGGTTCTATTTACTTTATGTATTTTTATTATGTATAACAATCTACCGTATATAATGATTTACATTCATTACTATACATTAGATGTTTATTATATATGACCATTTAGAATAACTGTCATTTACCTATAGTCTTACTATGTGTAGCCAGTCATTGAGTAAGTTATAAATAAGCAACCGACTAAAACTTTCATATAAGTCTTTTAATAAAAAAGAAGTTTTTATTTAAGTTCTCCCACGATGAATTTAAAAAGTAATTTTCATTGAATTCAAACGTGCTTGTAAGGAAATAAATTTAAACAAAGAAAGTAGTGACAACATTAAAAATAACAATACGTGACAACCCTACTTTTCCATTAAAAAGTAAGGTTACTACATGTATGTCTTAACTATTAAGTTGGTCCGTCCATCTACAAATATTGAGGTGCATAGGTTCTTGGGTCTAATAGGGTATTATCTACGTTTTGTGTGAGATTTTGCCAGTATATTTTCACCACTCATGCACTAGACTAGGAAGAGTGTTCCATATGTGTGGGCGGAGACATTTGAAGCAAGCTTCCAAGGCTTGAAGCACAGGTTAGTGTCGATGCCAGTATTTACAGTTCTAAAGATTTTGGAGGTTATATGGTTTATAGTGATGCCTCCAAGAAAGGGTTCAAGTGCGTGTGGATACAACATTGGAAGGTCATAGCCTATACATCTCGTCAGTTAAAGGACATGCATCTCGTCAGTTATATTGGAATTGATCATAATGTTTAGCTAAGTTAAGTTATTAGTAGGTCCTAAGCATGTTATATTAATTGCTATAGGTAAGAGTTAGACGTTGGATTGTTGTTTCGAGGTGTCTATCAAATTGTTAATGACTTTGGCCAAGATCGACCAAGTGACCTTATTGTTTGAGTTAGGTTATTGTTTGATCTATGATGGTTCATGTCATTTGGCTTATACACGTACCATAAATATGTGTTATGTTTATGTTATGAGATGTTTATGTATCTTTGTATTGATATGAGATGTACGTCACATATGCATGTAAACCCATTACACTACTTTTATGAATGAATTGAAACGTCATGAATGAAATGTATATCTTATTATATAAAGTTTGCGAATATTGTGAGATGTCATGCATGCATGTTACATAAATGAACTCGGTTATGAAAGGAAAAAAAAATGAAAGATATTAAATGTTATGTCATGAAATGTAAATTATGGAACCTTATGCATATTTGTATATCATATGCATTGGGATACTTTTTCATTATGTTATATTAGTACGGGCGTGTACGTTCGATATTTATGTTCGTCGTGATATCATGCTAGCATTTTTTTTTTTTTTTTGTGAAATGTGGTTGTTGAACACAACTCTCTTGAAAACATTATGACACTCTTTATTAAGACCAATCAAAAAAAGAATACTAGACACTCTGTATAATACTACTAGTTTTTGGATTTTTTAGATGAAGACCTTAGGTAGAGGAGAGGGGTATTTAGACTACAGTTGCGCAATCTAGACTTAACAAATCTAAATCTAGTCTCTCTCCTAAAATAATATTTGGTCTCTCTCTTAAAATATCTGGTCTCTCTCTTAAAATATCTCGTTTCTCTCCTAAACTATATAGGTCTCTCTCCCGTAAGTCTTTCTCTCCTAAAATATATAGGTCTCTCTCCCATAAGTCTCTCCCTCCTAAAATATCTAGGTCTCTCCCTAACTCTCTCTCTCCTAAAATATCTAGGTCTCCCTCCTAACTCTGTCTCTCCTAAAATATAGGTCTCTCTTCCCTAAAATATCTACAGATCTAAGTCTCTCTTTCCCTACAATATCCAAAGTATCTAATCTCTCTCCCTTAAAATATCTAGGTATCTAGTCTCTCTCCCCTAAAATATTCAGGTATCTAGTCTCTCTCCACTAAAACATCTAGGTATCTAACTCTCTTCTAGGTCTCTCTTCTAAAATATCTAGGTATCTAGTCTCTCTCCCCTAAAATATTCAGGTATCTAGTCTCTCTCCACTAAAACATCTAGGTATCTAGGTCCCTCTTCTAGGTCTCTCTTCTAAAATATCTAGGTATCTAGTCTCTCTCCCCTAAAATATTCAGGTATCTAGTCTCTCTCCACTAAAACATCTAGGTATCTAGGTCTCTCTTCTAGGTCTCTCTTCTAAAATATATAGGTCTCTCTCCCCTAAGTCTCTCTCTTAAAATATCTAGGTCTCCCTCCTAAATAATCTAGGTCTCTCTCCCCTAACTAACTCTCCCTCTCCTAAAATATAGGTCTCCCCCCCTAAAATATCTACGTATGTAAGTCTCTCCCCCTAAAATATCCGGGTATCTAGGTCTCTCTCCGAAAATATCTAGATATCTAGGTGTTTCTCCTAAAATATCTAAAATATCTAGGTATCTAAGTCTATCTCCTAAAATATATAGGTATCTAGGTCTCTCTCCTAAATATGTCTCTCCTATAATATGTAAGTCTCTCTCCTAAAATCCTAAAATATGGAGGTCTCTCTCCTATCTCACCTAAAATATATGTTATCTCTATCCTACAATATCTACTATCTCTCCTAAAATATCTACTATTTCTCCTAAAATAGTAGGTTTCTCTACTATTTCTCCTAAAATAGTAGGTTTCTCTCCTAAAATAGGCAGGTTTCTCTTCTAAAATATCTAGGTCTCCCTTCTAAAATAGATGTATCTCTCTCTTAAAATATATGTATGTGTCTCTCCTAAAATATATGTAGGTCTCTCTTCTAAAATATATGTCTCTCTCCTAAAATATATATAAGTTTCTCTCCTCAAATATAAAAATATCTAGGTCTCTTCTAAAATATATGTATGTCTCTCTCCTAAAATATATGTAGGTCTCTCTCCCCTAACTAACTCTCCCTCTTCTAAAATATATGTATGTCTCTCTCCTAAAATATATGTAGGTCTCTCTCCCCTAACTAACTCTCCCTCTTCTAAAATATAGGTCTCCCTCCCCTAAAATATCTACAAGTCTCTCCCACATAAAATATCGAGGTATCTAGGTCTCCCTCCAAAAATATCTATGTATCTAAGTGTTTCTCCTAAAATATCTAAAATATCTAAAATATCTAGGTATCTAGGTATCTAGGTATCTCTTCTAAAATATATAGGTCTCTCTCCCCTAAGTCTCTCTCTTAAAATATCTAGGTCTCTCCCCTAAATGATCGAGGTCTCTCTCCCCTAACTAACTCTCCCTCTCCTAAAATATAGGTCTTTCTCCCCTCAAATATGTACGTATCTAAGTCTCCCTCCCCTAAAATATCAAGGTATCTAGGTCTCTCTCCGAAAATATCTAGGTATCTAGGTGTTTCTCCAAAAATATCTAAAATATCTAGGTCTCTCTCCTAAAATATATAGGTATCTAGGTCTCTTCGAAAATATCTAGGTATCTAGGTGTTTCTCCTAAAATATCTAAAATATCTAGTTCTCTCTCCTAAAATATATAGGTATCTAGGTCTCTCTCCTCAATATTCTAAAATATAGAGGTCTCTCTCCTATCTCTCCTCAAATATCTGACTATCTCTCCTAAAATATACTCTTTCTCCTAAAATAGTAGGTTTCTCTCCTAATAGTAGTTTCTCCCCTAAAATATTTGGGTTTATCTCTCCTAAAATATCTAGGTCTCCTTTCTAAAATAGATGTATGTCTCTCTCCTAAAAAATAGAGGTATGTATCTCTCCTAAAATATATGTAGGTCTCTCTTCTAAAATATATGTCTCTCTCCTAAAATATATGTAAGTCTCTCTCAAATATAAAAATATCTACGTCTCTCTTCTAAAATATGTAGGTCTCTCTTCTAAAATAGGTAGGTCTCTCTTCTAAAATATCTAGGTCTCTTTTCTAAAATATATGTAGGTCTCTCTTCTAAAATATATGTACGTCTCTCCCTTAAAATATCTACGTCTCTCTTCTAAAATATCTAGGTCTCTCTCCGAAAATATCTAGGTTTCTAGGTGTTTCTCCTCAAATATCTAAAATATCTAGGTATCTAGGTCTCTTTTCTAAAATATATAGGTCTCTCCCCTAAGTCTCTTTCTTAAAATATCTACGTCTCTTTCCTAAATAATCTAGGTCTCTCTCCCCTAACTAACTCTCTCTCTCCTAAAATATAAGTCTCTCCCCGTTTCTAAGTCTCTCTCCCCTAAATATTCCAGGTATTTAGGTCTCTCTCCGAAAATATCTAGGTATCTAGATGTTTCTCCAAAAATATCTAAAATATCTAGGTCTCTCTCCTAAAATATATAGATATCTAGGTCTCTCTCCTAAATATGTCTCTCCTAAAATATGTAAGTCTCTCTCCTTAAATTCTAAAATATGGAGGTCTCTCCTATCTTTCCTAAAATATATGGCTAACTCTCCCCTAAAATATCTATTATCTCTCCTAAAATATATAGGTTTATCTCTCCTAAAATATCTAGGTCTCCCTTCTAAGATATAAGATAGATGTATGTCTCTCTCCTAAAATATAGATGTATGTCTCTCTCCTAAAATATATTGTCTCTTCTAAAATATGTCTCTCTCCTAAAATATATGTAGTCTCTCTCCTAAAATATAAAAATATCAAAAATATCTAGGTCTCTCTTCTGAAGAAAATTTTGAACAGCCGTATCATCGGTTTAAAGTTCGTACTTTTGTGACCCCGTATCATGAAAACATATTATGAAGAATTAAAAAAACTTGTTCTATGGCATTGTCGAACCTACGACCTCCACGTTTTTAAAACAATAATCTTACAACCGAGCTAATTGGGCATAGGTTTTATGCACCTTATAGGTCGTTAGCTCTTAATACTGCCAATCGAGTTTTGTTTACATAACTTTATGCATAATAAACTTAAAAAAGTCATTATCTTCTAAAGTTCGTAGTGTTTTAACTCGTATCTTGAAAAGATATAATTAAAAATGAATGAAATTGGTCCATTCAAGTGTCAAACTTGCGACCTCCACATTATTTGCACAACACTCTAACCAACTAAGGTAATAGGCCATTGACTTTCTTGCCTAACAATGCGCCTGACGCGTTATTCCACCCAATCGTCAATACGTGTCCCTCAGGCTGTCTGACACGCTTTCCCTCCCGCAAGTTGACACGTGGCTTGCCGGCTGTCTCACGCGCTTTCCTTCCCCACAAGTTGACACGTGGCTTGACGAAAAATTTTCTCTCATGAGAGTCGAAATACTTAATCTGGCCTTCAAAGTGAGTTCATTTACCTCCTTGTTCGTGAAAAGACTCTAAGAAATCCTCAAATTTCATATTTCATAAAAGAACATATCGAACAGCCAAAACTAGTTCATTTACCAACAAGAACATATCGAACGGCCAAAACTAGTCCATTTACCAACTTCTTGATTTACAAACTTTTTGTTCCTCCTTGTTCGTGAAAAGACTCTAAGAAATCCTCAAATTTCATCTTTCATAAAAGAACATATCGAACAGCCAAAACTAGTTCATTTACCAACAAGAACATATCGAACGGCCAAAACTAGTTCATTTACCAACTTCTTGTTCCTGAAATGACTCTCATAAACCTTCTAAACAAAAACTGTGAACGACCGTATCATCGGTCTAAAGTTCGTAGTGTTGTAACCCCGTATCATGTGAATATATTATTAAGAATTAATAAAACTAGGCCTATGTAATTGTCGAACCTACGACCTCCACGTTTTTATCACGATAATCTTACAACTGAGCTAATTGGGCAAAGATTTTATGCACATTATAGATCGTTAGCTGCTAATCTAGCCAATCGAGTTTCGTTTACGTAACTTTATGCATAATAAACTTAAAAAAGTCATTATCTTCTAAAAATCGGAGTGTTTTAACTCGTATAATGAAAAGATATAATTAAAAATGAGGGAAATTGGCACATGCAGGTGGTCTCTAACCTGCGACCTTTGCATTATTAGCACGACGCTCTAACCAACTGAGCTAATAGGCCATAGGTTTTCTTGCCTGACAATGCACTTGACGTGTTATTCTACCCTATCGTTAAGACGTGTCCCGCAGGCTGTCTGACACGATTTCCTTCGTCAAGTTGACACTTGGCTTGCCGACTTTCTCACGCGCTTTCCTTCCCACAAGTTGACACGTGGCTTGCCGAGAACTTTTCTCTCGTGAGAGTCGCAATACTGAATCTGGTCTTCAAAGTGAGTTCATTTACCTCCTTGTTCGTGAAAAGACTCTGAGAAATACTCGAATTTCATCTTTCGTAAAAGAACATATCGAACGGCCAAAATAAGTTCATTTACCTCCTTCTTGTTCCTGAAATGACTCTCAGAAATCCTCGAATTTCATCCTTCATGTAAGAACATATCGAACGACTCAGATCTAAAGAAAATTTTGAATGGCCGTATCATGAAAAGATATTATGAAGAATTAAAAAAACTTGTTCTATGGAATTGTCGAACCTACGACGTCCACGTTTTAAAACAATAATCTTACAACCGAGCTAATTGGGCATAGGTTTTATGCACCTTATAGGTCGTTAGCTCTTAATACTGCCAATCGAGTTTTGTTTACATAACTTTATGCATAATAAACTTAAAAAAGTCATTATCTTCTAAAGTTCGTAGTGTTTTAACTCGAAATTGGTCCATTCAAGTGTCAAACTTGCGACCTCCACGTTATTTGCACAACGCTTTAACCAACTAAGCTAATAGGCCATTGACTTTCTTGCCTAACAATGCGCCTGACGCGTTATTCCACCCAATCGTCAATACGTGTCCCTCAGGCTGTCTGACACGCTTTCCATCCCGCAAGTTGACACGTGGCTTGCCGGCTGTCTCACGCGCTTTCCTTCCCAACAAGTTGACACGTGGCTTGCCGGCTGTCTCACGCGCTTTCCTTCCCAACAAGTTGACACGTGGCTTGCCGGCTGTCTCACGCGCTTTCCTTCCCAACAAGTTGACACGTGGCTTGACGAAAATTTTTCTCTCATGAGAGTCGAAATACTGAATCTGGCCTTCAAAGTGAGTTCATTTACCTCCTTCTTGTTCCTGAAATGACTCTCAGAAATCCTCGAATTTCATCCTTCATGTAAGAACATATCGAACGGCCAAAACTAGTTCATTTACCAACAAGAACATATCGAACGGCCAAAACTAGTCCATTTACCAACTTCTTGATTTACCAACTTTTTGTTCCTCCTTGTTCGTGAAAAGACTCTAAGAAATCCTCAAATTTCATCTTTCATAAAAGAACATATCGAACAGCCAAAACTAGTTCATTTACCAACAAGAACATATCGAACGGCCAAAACTAGTTCATTAACCAACTTCTTGTTCCTGAAATGACTCTCATAAACCCTCTAAAGAAAAACTGTGAACGACCGTATCATCGGTTTAAAGTTCGTAGTGTTGTAACCTCGTATCATGTAAATATATTATTAAGAATTAATAAAACTAGGCCTATGTAATTGTCGAACCTACGACGTCCACGTTTTAAAACAATAATCTTACAACTGAGCTAATTGGGCATAGGTTTTATGCACCTTATAGGTCGTTAGCTCTTAATACTGCCAATCGAGTTTTGTTTACATAACTTTATGCATAATAAACTTAAAAAAGTCATTATCTTCTAAAGTTCGTAGTGTTTTAACTCGTATCTTGAAAAGATATAATTAAAAATGAATGAAATTGGTCCATTCAAGTGTCAAACTTGTGACCTCCACGTTATTTGCACAACGCTTTAACCAACTAAGCTAATACGCCATTGACTTTCTTGCCTAACAATGTGCCTGACACGTTATTCCACCCAATCGTCAATACGTGTCCCTCAGGCTGTCTGACACGCTTTCCATCCCGCAAGTTGACACGTGGCTTGCCGGCTGTCTCACGCGCTTTCCTTCCCAACAAGTTGACACGTGGCTTGACGAAAAATTTTCTCTCATGAGAGTCGAAATACTGAATCTGGCCTTCAAAGTGAGTTCATTTACCTCCTTGTTCGTGAAATGTCATGAGAGTCGAAATACTGAATCTGGCCTTCAAAGTGAGTTCATTTACCTCCTTGTTCGTGAAATGACTCTAAAAAATCCTTACTGAATCTGGCCTTCAAAGTGAGTTCATTTACCTCCTTGTTCGTGAAATGACTCTAAAAAATCCTGAAATTTCATATTTCATAAAAGAACATATCGAACAGCCAAAACTAGTTCATTTACCAACAAGAACATATCGAACGGCCAAAACTAGTCCATTTACCAACTTCTTGATTTACGAACTTTTTGTTCCTCCTTGTTCGTGAAAAGACTCTAAGAAATCCTAAAATTTTATCTTTCATAAAAGAACATATCGAACAGCCAAAACTAGTTCATTTACCAACAAGAACATATCGAACGGCCAAAACTAGTTCATTAACCAACTTCTTGTTCCTGAAATGACTCTCATAAACCCTCTAAAGAAAAACTGTGAACGACCGTATCATCGGTTTAAAGTTCGTAGTGTTGTAACCCCGTATCATGTAAATATATTATTAAGAATTAATAAAACTAGGCCTATGTAATTGTCGAACCTACGACCTCCACGTTTTTATCACGATAATCTTACAACTGAGCTAATTGGGCAAAGATTTTATGCACATTATAGATCGTTAGCTGCTAATCCAGCCAATCGAGTTTCGTTTACGTAACTTTATGCATAATAAACTTAAAAAAGTCATTATCTTCTAAAAATCGTAGTGTTTTAACTCGTATAATGAAAATATATAATTAAAAATGAGGGAAACTGGCCCTTGTAGGTGGTCTCGAACCTGCGACCTTCGCGTTATTAGCACGACGCTCTAACAAACTGAGCTAATAGGCCATAAATTTTCTCGCCTTACAATGCACTTGACGTGTTATTCTACCCTATCGTTAAGACGTGTCCCTCAGGCTGTCTGACACGCTTTCCCTCCAGCAAGTTGACACTTGGCTTGCCGGCTTTCTCACGCGCTTTCCTTCCCACAAGTTGACACGTGGCTTGCAGAAAATTTTTCTCTCATGAGAGTCGCAATACTGAATATGGCCTTCAAAGTGAGTTCATTTACCTCCTTGTTAGTGAAAAGACTCTGAGAAATACTCGAATTTCATCTTTCGTAAAAGAACATATCGAACGGCCAAAATAAGTTCATTTACCTCCTTCTTGTTCCTGAAATGACTCTCAGAAATCCTCGAATTTCATCCTTCATGTAAGAACATATCGAACGGCTCAGATCTAAAGAAAATTTTGAACGGCCGTATCATCGGTTTAAAGTTTGTACTGTTGTAACCCCGTATCATGAAAAGATATTATGAAGAATTAAAAAAACTTGTTCTATGGAATTGTCGAACCTACGACGTCCACGTTTTTAAAACAATAATCTTACAACTGAGCTAATTGGGCATAGGTTTTATGCACCTTATAGGTCGTTAGCTCTTAATACTGCCAATCGAGTTTCGTTTACGTAACTTTATGCATAATACACTTAAAAAAGTCATTATCTTCTAAAGTTCGTAGTGTTTTAACTCGTATCTTGAAAAGATATAATTAAAAATGAGGGAAACTGGCCCTTGTAGGTGGTCTCGAACCTGCGACCTTCGCGTTATTAGCACGACGCTCTAACCAACTGAGCTAATAGGCCATAGGTTTTCTTGCCTGACAATGCACTTGACGTGTTATTCTACCCTATCGTTAAGACGTGTCCCTCAGGCTGTCTGACACGCTTTCCCTCCTGCAAGTTGACACGTGGCTTGCCGAAAAATTTTCTCTCGTGAGAGTCGCAATACTGAATCTCGCCTTCAAAGTGAGTTCATTTACCTCCTTGTTCGTGAAAGGACTCTGAGAAATACTCGAATTTCATCTTTCGTAAAAGAACATATCGAACGACCAAAATAAGTTCATTTACCTCCTTCTTGTTCCTGAAATGACTCTCAGAAATCCTCGAATTTCATCCTTCATGTAAGAACATATCGAACGGCTCAGATCTAAAGAAAATTTTGAACGGCCGTATCATCGGTTTAAAGTTCGTACTGTTGTAACCCCGTATCATGAAAAGATATTATGAAGAATTAAAAAAACTTGTTCTATGGAATTGTCGAACCTACGACGTCCACGTTTTTAAAACAATAATCTTACAACTGAGCTAATTGGGCATAGGTTTTATGCACCTTATAGGTCGTTAGCTCTTAATACGGCCAATCGAGTTTCGTTTACGTAACTTTATGCATAATACACTTAAAAAAGTCATTATCTTCTAAAGTTCGTAGTGTTTTAACTCGTATCTTGAAAAGATATAATTAAAAATGAGGGAAACTGGCCCTTGTAGGTGGTCTCGAACCTGCGACCTTCGCGTTATTAGCACGACGCTCTAACCAACTGAGCTAATAGGCCATAGGTTTTCTTGCCTGACAATGCACTTGACGTGTTATTCTACCCTATCGTTAAGACGTGTCCCTCAGGCTGTCTGACACGCTTTCCCTCCTGCAAGTTGACACGTGGCTTGCCGAAAAATTTTCTCTCGTGAGAGTCGCAATACTGAATCTCGCCTTCAAAGTGAGTTCATTTACCTCCTTGTTCGTGAAAGGACTCTGAGAAATACTCGAATTTCATCTTTCGTAAAAGAACATATCGAACGACCAAAATAAGTTCATTTACCTCCTTCTTGTTCCTGAAATGACTCTCAGAAATCCTCGAATTTCATCCTTCATGTAAGAACATATCGAACGGCTCAGATCTAAAGAAAATTTTGAACGGCCGTATCATCGGTTTAAAGTTCGTACTGTTGTAACCCCGTATCATGAAAAGATATTATGAAGAATTAAAAAAACTTGTTCTATGGAATTGTCGAACCTACGACGTCCACGTTTTTAAAACAATAATCTTACAACTGAGCTAATTGGGCATAGGTTTTATGCACCTTATAGGTCGTTAGCTCTTAATACGGCCAATCGAGTTTCGTTTACGTAACTTTATGCATAATACACTTAAAAAAGTCATTATCTTCTAAAGTTCGTAGTGTTTTAACTCGTATCTTGAAAAGATATAATTAAAAATGAGGGAAACTGGCCCTTGTAGGTGGTCTCGAACCTGCGACCTTCGCGTTATTAGCACGACGCTCTAACCAACTGAGCTAATAGGCCATAGGTTTTCTTGCCTGACAATGCACTTGACGTGTTATTCTACCCTATCGTTAAGACGTGTCCCTCAGGCTGTCTGACACGCTTTCCCTCCTGCAAGTTGACACGTGGCTTGCCGAAAAATTTTCTCTCGTGAGAGTCGCAATACTGAATCTCGCCTTCAAAGTGAGTTCATTTACCTCCTTGTTCGTGAAAGGACTCTGAGAAATACTCGAATTTCATCTTTCGTAAAAGAACATATCGAACGACCAAAATAAGTTCATTTACCTCCTTCTTGTTCCTGAAATGACTCTCAGAAATCCTCGAATTTCATCCTTCATGTAAGAACATATCGAACGGCTCAGATCTAAAGAAAATTTTGAACGGCCGTATCATCGGTTTAAAGTTCGTACTGTTGTAACCCCGTATCATGAAAAGATATTATGAAGAATTAAAAAAACTTGTTCTATGGAATTGTCGAACCTACGACGTCCACGTTTTTAAAACAATAATCTTACAACTGAGCTAATTGGGCATAGGTTTTATGCACCTTATAGGTCGTTAGCTCTTAATACGGCCAATCGAGTTTCGTTTACGTAACTTTATGCATAATACACTTAAAAAAGTCATTATCTTCTAAAGTTCGTAGTGTTTTAACTCGTATCTTGAAAAGATATAATTAAAAATGAGGGAAACTGGCCCTTGTAGGTGGTCTCGAACCTGCGACCTTCGCGTTATTAGCACGACGCTCTAACCAACTGAGCTAATAGGCCATAGGTTTTCTTGCCTGACAATGCACTTGACGTGTTATTCTACCCTATCGTTAAGACGTGTCCCTCAGGCTGTCTGACACGCTTTCCCTCCTGCAAGTTGACACGTGGCTTGCCGAAAAATTTTCTCTCGTGAGAGTCGCAATACTGAATCTCGCCTTCAAAGTGAGTTCATTTACCTCCTTGTTCGTGAAAGGACTCTGAGAAATACTCGAATTTCATCTTTCGTAAAAGAACATATCGAACGACCAAAATAAGTTCATTTACCTCCTTCTTGTTCCTGAAATGACTCTCAGAAATCCTCGAATTTCATCCTTCATGTAAGAACATATCGAACGGCTCAGATCTAAAGAAAATTTTGAACGGCCGTATCATCGGTTTAAAGTTCGTACTGTTGTAACCCCGTATCATGAAAAGATATTATGAAGAATTAAAAAAACTTGTTCTATGGAATTGTCGAACCTACGACGTCCACGTTTTTAAAACAATAATCTTACAACTGAGCTAATTGGGCATAGGTTTTATGCACCTTATAGGTCGTTAGCTCTTAATACGGCCAATCGAGTTTCGTTTACGTAACTTTATGCATAATACACTTAAAAAAGTCATTATCTTCTAAAGTTCGTAGTGTTTTAACTCGTATCTTGAAAAGATATAATTAAAAATGAGGGAAACTGGCCCTTGTAGGTGGTCTCGAACCTGCGACCTTCGCGTTATTAGCACGACGCTCTAACCAACTGAGCTAATAGGCCATAGGTTTTCTTGCCTGACAATGCACTTGACGTGTTATTCTACCCTATCGTTAAGACGTGTCCCTCAGGCTGTCTGACACGCTTTCCCTCCTGCAAGTTGACACGTGGCTTGCCGAAAAATTTTCTCTCGTGAGAGTCGCAATACTGAATCTCGCCTTCAAAGTGAGTTCATTTACCTCCTTGTTCGTGAAAGGACTCTGAGAAATACTCGAATTTCATCTTTCGTAAAAGAACATATCGAACGGCCAAAACTAGTTCATTTACCAACAAGAACATATCGAACGGCCAAAACTAGTTCATTTACCAACTTCTTGTTCCTGAAATGACTCTCATAAACCCTCTAAAGAAAAACTGTGAATGGCCGTATCATCGGTTTAAAGTTCGTAGTGTTGTTACCCCGTATCATGTAAATATATTATTAAGAATTAATAAAACTAGGCCTATGTAATTGTCGAACTGACGACCTCCACGTTTTTATCAGGATAATCTTACAACTGAGCTAATTGGGCAAAGATTTTATGCACATTATAGATCGTTAGCTGCTAATCCAGCCAATCGAGTTTCGTTTACGTAACTTTATGCATAATAAACTTAAAAAAGTCATTATCTTCTAAAGTTCGTAGTGTTTTAACTCGTATCTTGAAAAGATATAATTAAAAATGAATGAAATTGGTCCATTCAAGTGTCAAACTTGCGACCTCCACGTTATTTGCACAACGCTTTAACCAACTAAGCTAATAGGCCATTGACTTTCTTGCCTAACAATGCGCCTGACGCGTTATTCCACCCAATCGTCAATACGTGTCCCTCAGGCTGTCTGACACGCTTTCCCTCCCGCAAGTTGACACGTGGCTTGCCTGCTGTCTCACGCGCTTTCCTTCCCCACAAGTTGACACGTGGCTTGACGAAAAATTTTCTCTCATGAGAGTCGAAATACTGAATCTGGCCTTCAAAGTGAGTTCATTTACCTCCTTGTTCGTGAAAAGACTCTAAGAAATCCTCAAATTTCATATTTCATAAAAGAACATATCGAACAGCCAAAACTAGTTCATTTACCAACAAGAACATATCGAACGGCCAAAACTAGTCCATTTACCAACTTCTTGATTTACCAACTTCTTGTTCCTCCTTGTTCGTGAAAAGACTCTAAGAAATCCTCAAATTTCATCTTTCATAAAAGAACATATCGAACAGCCAAAACTAGTTCATTTACCAACAAGAACATATCGAACGGCCAAAACTAGTTCATTTACCAACTTCTTGTTCCTGAAATGACTCTCATAAACCCTCTAAAGAAAAACTGTGAACGGCCGTATCATCGGTTTAAAGTTCGTAGTGTTGTTACCCCGTATCATGTAAATATATTATTAAGAATTAATAAAACTAGGCCTATGTAATTGTCGAACTGACGACCTCCACGTTTTTATCAGGATAATCTTACAACTGAGCTAATTGGGCAAAGATTTTATGCACATTATAGATCGTTAGCTGCTAATCCAGCCAATCGAGTTTCGTTTACGTAACTTTATGCATAATAAACTTAAAAAAGTCATTATCTTCTAAAAATCGCAGTGTTTTAACTCATATAATGAAAAGATATAATTAAAAATGTGGAAAATTGGCCCATGCAGGTCTCAAACCTGCGACCTTCGCGTTATTAGCATGACGCTTTAACCAACTGAGCTAATAGGCCATAGGTTTTCTTGCCTGACAATGCACTTGACTTTTTATTCTACCCTATCGTTAAGACGTGTCCCTCAGGCTGTCTGACACGATTTCCCTCCGGCAAGTTGACACTTGGCTTGCCAGCTTTCTCACGCGCTTTCCTTCCCACAAGTTGACACGTGGCTTGCCGAGAACTTTTCTCTCGTGAGAGTCGCAATACTGAATCTGGCCTTCAAAGTGAGTTCATTTACCTCCTTGTTAGTGAAAAGACTCTGAGAAATACTCGAATTTCATCTTTCGTAAAAGAACATATCGAACGGCCAAAATAAGTTAATTTACCTCCTTGTTCCTGAAATGACTCTCAGAAATCCTCGAATTTCATCCTTCATGTAAGAACATATCGAACGGCTCAGATCTAAAGAAAATTTTGAACGGCCGTATCATCGGTTTAAAGTTTGTACTGTTGTAACCCCGTATCATGAAAAGATATTATGAAGAATTAAAAAAACTTGTTCTATGGAATTGTCGAACCTACGACGTCCACGTTTTTAAAACAATAATCTTACAACTGAGCTAATTAGGCATAGGTTTTATGCACCTTATAGGTCGTTAGCTCTTAATACTGCCAATCGAGTTTTGTTTACATAACTTTATGAATAATAAACTTAAAAAAGTCATTATCTTCTAAAGTTCGTAGTGTTTTAACTCGTATCTTGAAAAGATATAATTAAAAATGAATGAAATTGGTCCATTCAAGTGTCAAACTTGCGACCTCCACGTTATTTGCACAACACTTTAACCAACTAAGCTAATAGGCCATTGACTTTCTTGCCTAACAATGCGCCTGACGCGTTATTCCACCCAATCATCAATACGTGTCCCTCAGGCTGTCTGACACGCTTTCCCTCCCGCAAGTTGACACGTGGCTTGCCTGCTGTCTCACGCTCTTTCCTTCCCAACAAGTTGACACGTGGCTAGACGAAAAATTTTCTCTCATGAGAGTCGAAATACTGATTTCCTTCCCAACAAGTTGACACGTGGCTAGACGAAAAATTTTCTCTCATGAGAGTCGAAATACTGAATCTGGCCTTCAATGTGAGTTCATTTACCTCCTTGTTCGTGAAAAGACTCTAAAAAATCTTCAAATTTCATATTTCATAAAAGAACATATNCATTTACCTCCTTCTTGTTCCTGAAATGACTCTCAGAAATCCTCGAATTTCATCCTTCATGTAAGAACATATCGAACGGCTCAGATCTAAAGAAAATTTTGAACGGCCGTATCATCGGTTTAAAGTTTGTACTGTTGTAACCCCGTATCATGAAAAGATATTATGAAGAATTAAAAAAACTTCGGTTTAAAGTTTGTACTGTTGTAACCCCGTATCATGAAAAGATATTATGAAGAATTAAAAAAACTTGTTCTATGAGTTTGTACTGTTGTAACCCCGTATCATGAAAAGATATTATGAAGAATTAAAAAAACTTGTTCTATGGAATTGTCGAACCTACGACGTCCACGTTTTTAAAACAATAATCTTACAACTGAGCTAATTAGGCATAGGTTTTATGCACCTTATAGGTCGTTAGCTCTTAATACTGCCAATCGAGTTTTGTTTACATAACTTTATGAATAATAAACTTAAAAAAGTCATTATCTTCTAAAGTTCGTAGTGTTTTAACTCGTATCTTGAAAAGATATAATTAAAAATGAATGAAATTGGTCCATTCAAGTGTCAAACTTGCGACCTCCACGTTATTTGCACAACGCTTTAACCAACTAAGCTAATACGCCATTGACTTTCTTGCCTAACAATGTGCCTGACGCGTTATTCCACCCAATCGTCAATACGTGTCCCTCAGGCTGTCTGACACGCTTTCCATCCCGCAAGTTGACACGTGGCTTGCCAGCTGTCTCACGCGCTTTCCTTCCCAACAAGTTGACACGTGGCTTGACGAAAATTTTTCTCTCATGAGAGTCGAAATACTGAATCTGGCCTTCAAAGTGAGTTCATTTACCTCCTTGTTCGTGAAATGACTCTAAAAAATCCTCAAATTTCATATTTCATAAAAGAACATATCGAACAGCCAAAACTAGTTCATTTACCAACAAGAACATATCGAACGGCCAAAACTAGTCCATTTACCAACTTCTTGATTTACCATATTCTTGTTCCTCCTTGTTCGTGAAAAGACTCTAAGAAATCCTCAAATTTCATCTTTCATAAAAGAACATATCGAACAGCCAAAACTAGTTCATTTACCAACAAGAACATATCGAACGGCCAAAACTAGTTCATTTACCAACTTCTTGTTCCTGAAATGACTCTCATAGACCCTCTAAAGAAAAACTGTGAACGGCCGTATCATCGGTTTAAAGTTCGTAGTGTTGTTACCCCGTATCATGTAAATATATTATTAAGAATTAATAAAACTAGGCTTATGTAATTGTCGAACTGACGACCTCCACGTTTTTATCACGATAATCTTACAACTGAGCTAATTGGGCAAAGATTTTATGCACATTATAGATCGTTAGCTGCTAATCCAGCCAATCGAGTTTCGTTTACGTAACTTTATGCATAATAAACTTAAAAAAGTCATTATCTTCTAAAAATCGCAGTGTTTTAACTCGTATAATGAAAAGATATAATTAAAAATGTGGAAAATTGGCCCCATGCAGGTCTCAAACCTACGACCTTCGCGTTATTAGCACGACGCTTTAACCAACTGAGCTAATAGGCCATAGGTTTTCTTGCCTGACAATGCACTTGACGTGTTATTCTACCCTATCGTTAAGACGTGTCCCGCAGGCTGTCTGACACGATTTCCCTTCGGCAAGTTGACACTTGGCTTGCCGGCTTTCTCACGCGCTTTCCTTTTCACAAGTTGACACGTGGCTTGCCGAGAACTTTTCTCTCGTGAGAGTCGCAATACTGAATCTGGCCTTCAAAGTGAGTTCATTTACCTCCTTGTTCGTGAAAAGACTCTGAGAAATACTCGAATTTCATCTTTCGTAAAAGAACATATCGAACGGCCAAAATAAGTTCATTTACCTCCTTCTTGTTCCTGAAATGACTCTCAGAAATCCTCGAATTTCATCCTTCATGTAAGAACATATCGAACGACTCAGATCTAAAGAAAATTTTGAACGGCCGTATCATCGGTTTAAAGTTCGTACTGTTGTAACCCCGTATCATGAAAAGATATTATGAAGAATTAAAAAAACTTGTTCTATGGAATTGTCGAACCTACGACGTCCACGTTTTTAAAACAATAATCTTACAACTGAGCTAATTGGGCATAGGTTTTATGCACCTTATAGGTCGTTAGCTCTTAATACTGCCAATCGAGTTTTGTTTACATAACTTTATGCATAATAAACTTAAAAAAGTCATTATCTTCTAAAGTTCGTAGTGTTTTAACTCGTATCTTGAAAAGATATAATTAAAAATGAATGAAATTGGTCCATTCAAGTGTCAAACTTGCGACCTCCACGTTATTTGCACAACGCTTTAACCAACTAAGCTAATAGGCCATTGACTTTCTTGCCTAACAATGTGCCTGACGCGTTCTTCCACCCAATCGTCAATACGTGTCCCTCAGGCTGTCTGACACGCTTTCCCTCCTGCAAGTTGACACGTGGCTTGCCGGCTGTCTCACGCGCTTTCCTTCCCAACAAGTTGACACGTGGCTTGACGAAAATTTTTCTCTCATGACAGTCGAAATACTGAATCTGGCCTTCAAAGTGAGTTCATTTACCTCCTTGTTCGTGAAAAGACTCTAAGAAATCCTGAAATTTCATATTTCATAAAAGAACATATCGAACAGCCAAAACTAGTTCATTTACCAACAAGAACATATCAAACGGCCAAAACTAGTCCATTTACCAACTTCTTGATTTACGAACTTTTTGTTCCTCCTTGTTCGTGAAAAGACTCTAAGAAATCCTAAAATTTTATCTTTCATAAAAGAACATATGGAACAGCCAAAACTAGTTCATTTACCAACAAGAACATATCGAACGGCCAAAACTAGTTCATTAACCAACTTCTTGTTCCTGAAATGACTCTCATAAACCCTCTAAAGAAAAACTGTGAACGACCGTATCATCGGTTTAAAGTTCGTAGTGTTGTAACCCCGTATCATGTAAATATATTATTAAGAATTAATAAAACTAGGCCTATGTAATTGTCGAACCTACGACCTCCACGTTTTTATCACGATAATCTTACAACTGAGCTAATTGGGCAAAGATTTTATGCACATTATAGATCGTTAGCTGCTAATCCAGCCAATCGAGTTTCGTTTACGTAACTTTATGCATAATAAACTAAAAAAGTCATTATCTTCTAAAAATCGTAGTGTTTTAACTCGTATAATGAAAATATATAATTAAAAATGAGGGAAACTGGCCCTTGTAGGTGGTCTCGAACCTGCGACCTTCGCGTTATTAGCACGACGCTCTAACCAACTGAGCTAATAGGCCATAAATTTTCTCGCCTGACAATGCACTTGACGTGTTATTCTACCCTATCGTTAAGACGTGTCCCTCAAGCTGTCTGACACGCTTTCCCTCCAGCAAGTTGACACTTGGCTTGCCGGCTTTCTCACGCGCTTTCCTTCCCACAAGTTGACACGTGGCTTGCAGAAAATTTTTCTCTCATGAGAGTCGCAATACTGAATATGGCCTTCAAAGTGAGTTCATTTACCTCCTTGTTAGTGAAAAGACTCTGAGAAATACTCGAATTTCATCTTTCGTAAAAGAACATATCGAACGGCCAAAATAAGTTCATTTACCTCCTTCTTGTTCCTGAAATGACTCTCAGAAATCCTCGAATTTCATCCTTCATGTAAGAACATATCGAACGACTCAGATCTAAAGAAAATTTTGAACGGCCGTATCATCGGTTTAAAGTTCGTACTGTTGTAACCCTGTATCATGAAAAGATATTATGAAGAATTAAAAAAACTTGTTCTATGGAATTGTCGAACCTACGACGTCCACGTTTTTAAAACAATAATCTTACAACTGAGCTAATTGGGCATAGGTTTTATGCACCTTATAGGTCGTTAGCTCTTAATACTGCCAATCGAGTTTTGTTTACATAACTTTATGCATAATAAACTTAAAAAAGTCATTATCTTCTAAAGTTCGTAGTGTTTTAACTCGTATCTTGAAAAGATATAATTAAAAATGAATGAAATTGGTCCATTCAAGTGTCAAACTTGCGACCTCCACGTTATTTGCACAACGCTTTAACCAACTAAGCTAATAGGCCATTGACTTTCTTGCCTAACAATGCGCCTGACGCGTTATTCCACCCAATCGTCAATACGTGTCCCTCAGGCTGTCTGACACGCTTTCCCTCCCGCAAGTTGACACGTGGCTTGCCTGCTGTCTCACGCGCTTTCCTTCCCCACAAGTTGACACGTGGCTTGACGAAAAATTTTCTCTCATGAGAGTCGAAATACTGAATTTGGCCTTCAAAGTGAGTTCATTTACCTCCTTGTTCGTGAAAAGACTCTAAGAAATCCTCAAATTTCATATTTCATAAAAGAACATATCGAACAGCCAAAACTAGTTCATTTACCAACAAGAACATATCGAACGGCCAAAACTAGTCCATTTACCAACTTCTTGTTCTCCTTGTTCGTGAAAAGACTCTAAGAAATCCTCAAATTTCATCTTTCATAAAAGAACATATCGAACGGCCAAAACTAGTTCATTTACCAACTTCTTGTTCCTGAAATGACTCTCATAAATCCTCTAAAGAAAAACTGTGAACGGCCGTATCATCGGTTTAAAGTTCGTAGTGTTGTAACCCCGTATCATGTAAATATATTATGAATAATTAATAAAACTAGGCCTATGTAATTGTCGAACCTACGACCTCCACGTTTTTAACACGATAATCTTACAACTGAGCTAATTGGGCAAAGATTTTATGCACATTATAGATCGTTAGCTTCTAATCCAGCCAATCGAGTTTCGTTTACGTAACTTTATGCATAATAAACTTAAAAAAGTCATTATCTTCTAAAAATCGTAGTGTTTTAACTCGTATAATGAAAAGATATAATTAAAAATGAGGGAAATTGGCCCATGCAGGTCTCGAACCTGCGACCTTCGCGTTATTAGCACGACGCTCTAACCAACTGAGCTAATAGGCCATAGATTTTCTCGCCTGACAATGCACTTGACGTGTTATTCTACCCTATCGTTAAGACGTGTCCCTCAGGCTGTCTGACACGCTTTCCCTCCGGCAAGTTGACACTTGGCTTGCCGGCTTTCTCACGCGCTTTCCTTCCCACAAGTTGACACGTGGCTTGCCGAAAAATTTTCTCTCATGAGAGTCGCAATACTGAATCTGGCCTTCAAAGTGAGTTCATTTACCTCCTTGTTCGTGAAAAGACTCTGAGAAATACTCGAATTTCATCTTTCGTAAAAGAACATATCGAACGGCCAAAATAAGTTCATTTACCTCCTTCTTGTTCCTGAAATGACTCTCAGAAATCCTCGAATTTCATCCTTCATGTAAGAACATATCGAACGACTCAGATCTAAAGAAAATTTTGAACGGCCGTATCATCGGTTTAAAGTTCGTACTGTTGTAACCCTGTATCATGAAAAGATATTATGAAGAATTAAAAAAACTTGTTCTATGGAATTGTCGAACCTACGACGTCCACGTTTTTAAAACAATAATCTTACAACTGAGCTAATTGGGCATAGGTTTTATGCACCTTATAGGTCGTTAGCTCTTAATACTGCCAATCGAGTTTTGTTTACATAACTTTATGCATAATAAACTTAAAAAAGTCATTATCTTCTAAAGTTCGTAGTGTTTTAACTCGTATCTTGAAAAGATATAATTAAAAATGAATGAAATTGGTCCATTCAAGTGTCAAACTTGCGACCTCCACGTTATTTGCACAACGCTTTAACCAACTAAGCTAATAGGCCATTGACTTTCTTGCCTAACAATGCGCCTGACGCGTTATTCCACCCAATCGTCAATACGTGTCCCTCAGGCTGTCTGACACGCTTTCCCTCCCGCAAGTTGACACGTGGCTTGCCTGCTGTCTCACGCGCTTTCCTTCCCCACAAGTTGACACGTGGCTTGACGAAAAATTTTCTCTCATGAGAGTCGAAATACTGAATTTGGCCTTCAAAGTGAGTTCATTTACCTCCTTGTTCGTGAAAAGACTCTAAGAAATCCTCAAATTTCATATTTCATAAAAGAACATATCGAACAGCCAAAACTAGTTCATTTACCAACAAGAACATATCGAACGGCCAAAACTAGTCCATTTACCAACTTCTTGATTTACCAACTTTTTGTTCCTCCTTGTTCGTGAAAAGACTCTAAGAAATCCTAAAATTTTATCTTTCATAAAAGAACATATCGAACAGCCAAAACTAGTTCATTTACCAACAAGAACATATCGAACGGCCAAAACTAGTTCATTAACCAACTTCTTGTTCCTGAAATGACTCTCATAAACCCTCTAAAGAAAAACTGTGAACGGCCGTATCATCGGTTTAAAGTTCGTAGTGTTGTTACCCCGTATCATGTAAATATATTATTAAGAATTAATAAAACTAGGCCTATGTAATTGTCGAACTGACGACCTCCACGTTTTTATCACGATAATCTTACAACGGAGCTAATTGGGCAAAGATTTTATGCACATTATAGATCGTTAGCTGCTAATCCAGCCAATCGAGTTTCGTTTACTTAACTTTATGCATAATAAACTTAAAAAAGTCATTATCTTCTAAAAATCGCAGTGTTTTAACTCGTATAATGAAAAGATATAATTAATAATTAAAAATGTGGAAAATTGGCCCATGCAGGTCTCAAACCTGCGACCTTCGCGTTATTAGCACGACGCTTTAACCAACTGAGCTAATAGGCCATAGGTTTTCTTGCTTGACAATGCACTTGGCAGGCTGTCTGACACGATTTCCCTTCGGCAAGTTGACACTTGGCTTGCCGGCTTTCTCACGCGCTTTCCTTCCCACAAGTTGACACGTGGCTTGCCGAGAACTTTTCTCTCGTGAGAGTCGCAATACTGAATCTGGCCTTCAAAGTGAGTTCATTTACCTCCTTGTTCGTGAAAAGCTTCTGAGAAATACTCGAATTTCATCTTTCGTAAAAGAACATATCGAACGGCCAAAATAAGTTCATTTACCTCCTTCTTGTTCCTGAAATGACTCTCAGAAATCCTCGAATTTCATCCTTCATGTAAGAACATATCGAACGACTCAGATCTAAAGAAAATTTTGAACGGCCGTATCATCGGTTTAAAGTTCGTACTGTTGTAACCCCGTATCATGAAAAGATATTATGAAGAATTAAAAAAACTTGTTCTATGGAATTGTCGAACCTACGACGTCCACGTTTTTAAAACAATAATCTTACAACTGAGCTAATTGGGCATAGGTTTTATGCACCTTATAGGTCGTTAGCTCTTAATACTGCCAATCGAGTTTTGTTTACATAACTTTATGCATAATAAACTTAAAAAAGTCATTATCTTCTAAAGTTCGTAGTGTTTTAACTCGTATCTTGAAAAGATATAATTAAAAATGAATGAAATTGGTCCATTCAAGTGTCAAACTTGTGACCTCCACGTTATTTGCACAACGCTTTAACCAACTAAGCTAATAGGCCATTGACTTTCTTGCCTAACAATGCGCCTGACGCGTTATTCCACCCAATCGTCAATACGTGTCCCTCAGGCTGTCTGACACGCTTTCCCTCCTGCAAGTTGACACGTGGCTTGCCGGCTGTCTCACGCGCTTTCCTTCCCAACAAGTTGACACGTGGCTTGACGAAAATTTTTCTCTCATGAGAGTCGAAATACTGAATCTGGCCTTCAAAGTGAGTTCATTTACCTCCTTGTTCGTGAAATGAGAAATACTCGAATTTCATCTTTCGTAAAAGAACATATCGAACGGCCAAAATATGTTCATTTACCTCCTTCTTGATAATCTGTAAAAAATATTTACACTTGTTAGAGGACACAGATTTTTATCCCTTTTTATTCATGGTTCTTATAACCAACTACTCTATTTTCCTATTAAAAAATATCGGCACGACATACATGACATTACTACTATGCATGAAAGAATTCATTTACAACATTTCATAAATGGTGCTATGGACTTAAATGTTCATAATGAACTCATTAAAACAATATTGTTATGAACAACATAGTGGAAAACAGATAACTTTAGTTTAAATAAAAATAAAGCAATGCCCTGATCTAACCTAAGGATCACTAAAAATAACATGAATGCAACTACCCTAACTTTGGTTTCTTGGCCTTGAACGCAACGTTCTCATCCGTAAATGGGTATCTTACCTTTACTTTAAAATAAGAGTAGCATGTGGTTTGAGTACTTTAATAAATACTCAGTAAGTAATCCCACTCTTAGGGTCGGAATATGAATAATGTGTAATATAGTGGGACGTATCCTTTCATAAATACATTGTGGCATGGGCTTGGGCTTTGCTTTTCAGTCCGAGCAGAGTTGAATATGTTGTAGTTCCCTACACACGACTCATGAATGTGCACATTGACCACCAGGTGGGTTGGTATAAGAGTACTCTATGGGTTTGCCTCGTCGAGCTTGTGCACACTCACACTACCAAATACCATGAAGGGAAACGACCAACATAATATCATACGGAACATAAATATTTTAAGGTATGTGTTTGTACTAATCATAATGGGGAAGTATCTCGATGCACCTCCCATATAAAATGCATGAGATCCCTAACATTAAAACACGACATAACGTTCCTATGAGACATACATACTTGATTCTTATCATATTGTTCATGATTAACAATACATGGTTTTTCTAATGTTTCATAGGCATAGGGTGTACTAAACATAATATAGAAGTACCTCGATGCACGTGGTATACAAAATGCATGAGGTTCCATAACATTAAAGCATGACATATATTCATGGCGCTAGGAAGCTAGTCATACCTCCAATCTATTCCTAGCATAGTATTCCTATGAGATATAAATACTTGATTCATTTCATATTTTTAATAATAAACAATACACGATTTTCTAATGCCTCATAGTCCTAGAATAGTGTATATGATATCATAGCATAACTTGTATGCAACATATCGTATATCATATCATATACATAACATAGTATATGTCATACAACCATAAAACACGACATGTGCAGGGGTCAAAGGTAGAGATGTCCATTCCCTGTCATCATCCCCACCATCTATTTCATTCTCCATTTCCACGAAATTCTCTATTTATTTGTGTGGGGATCAGGGTAAGGGATTCATCGCAAGGAAGTGGCAGGGATCGGATTCCCTATGGAGAATTTTAGTGGGTTTTAAATCAAGAGTCAGTCTTAGAGGGAAAGGCCAACAGGGTTGAAGATGAAAGTCCAAGAATCTTTATATGAAGAATGACTTTTTATGGGTTAGGAAATAATGACATTCTTATGTCTATATTTAGTTTTAGAAGACCTTGTAAATATATTTTTTATGACTATTGTAAAATGGTAAAGTAGAGCAGAGAAAAAAAAGAAAAGAAATAGAGAAGCAATAGAAGGTTTTTTCAGATAAACAATGTGTTCTTTGTCTCCTTCTATCGTTAGTGTGTGTGAGACTTATTTCACAAATTTATTAGTTTTGTTTAACAAATTTGTATGAAGCCAATGGCGAATGTGACGGGTCAAATGTCGCTACCGCGACTAATGAAGACAAACTACGAGAATTAGAGCATTCATATGAAAGCTTTTCTTGGTTCTCAAGATGCATGGGAGGTGGTCGAAGAAGAGTTAGAAGAACCAAAAGATACCATGGTTTATACAGCAGCACAAAACAAGGCATTAAAAGAGATGCGATCAAAGGATGAGGGGGCACTTTACATGTAGTTCCGAGCCGTTGACGTGTCGGGCTTTGAGAAGCTTGTCAGTGCAACTACTTCAAAAGAAGCGTCGGACACTTTAGGAAAAGTGTTCAAAGGAATCGACCGAGTCAAACAAGTGCGTCTCAAAACTCTTCGTGGCAAGTTGGAGAGCATGAAGATAAAGAAGTTAGAAAGTGTATTTGACTACGTCACGCATGTACACACTGTGGTAAACCAACTCAACCAAAATGGAGAAATGTTAGCCAAGACGCGGGTTTTGGAGATGATTTTAAGGTCATTAACCAACAACTCAACCGAAATGAAGGAGTCAATCAAGCACTTCAAAACAAGGCGTCAATCAAAGATGAAAAGGTACTCTACTTTCAAAATTTTGAAGGTAGAGGTTTTGGCCGTGAAAGTAGTAAAAATGGTCATGATTGTCAAGGCAGCAGTCATGAAGAATACTGTAAGAAGAAGGGACAATCGAGCCAAGCAAATTTGCATGGAAGAGGACGCAGTCGAGGAAGAGGCAGCCAATCAATTTACTCCAACATTCAGTGTTACAAATGTCACAAATATGGTCACTATGCGAACGATTGTAACTTCGACAAATGTTACAATTATGGCAGAGGGGCATTTTGCAAACAATTGTCGAGTCGATAAAAAGGTGGAAAAAACAATCAACCTAGCCTTGGATGACGCAACAAACGAAGGTCTTCTCTTGATGGCTCAAAATGAAGATCTGAAAGCGAAAGAACACGGCGAAGAAAAAGATGATGGTCGTAGTTGTGAAGCGGTGGAAGCCATTGGAAACGAGGGGATACGCAGCAGATTTGGCAAAATCACGATATTAGAGACGAAAAAATCGAAGAAGGAATCTAGATTGAACACACGATCCACGAACGAGCCAAAGAAACTTCCAAATCATCAGAAGGAGAATAAAGATTTAGAGCAACAACCAAAATCTGCCGCTAATAAATTTGTGGAGAAGTCTCAGTTGCAGACGTTGAAATTCCTGAACGAGCGCCTTTTGAAGGAGAAAGTAGAGATTAAAAAAGAAAAGAAAGCTTTTAGAAATGGAGATTGAAAGGTTAGAAAAGAAAGTGGCTAAGCTGAGTGAGAGTTGTTTCTATCTCAAACAGGAGAAGGAAGAGAATGAGAAGGTAATTTGTGAGCTTATGAAGAGAATTGAAGAAGGCGTGGAGTGATAGAGGTGAGCTACTGATGAGTGGTGGGTTCAAAACCGGAGGAGTGCGTTGGGAAGTGAGATTCTTTACATTGAAGCTTGGCACCATACTGATCGGGTCGAACATCTATCTAGTCAAACTGGGTTAGATGTGGGCATGGGTTGGAAGAGCTACCACGTGTTGCAAATCGAGTGGAGCCGCGTCACCTTATAACACGCGTGACTCGTTATTCCATTCATCGTCAATACGTGTCCCTCAGGCTGTCTGACATGCTTTTCCTCCCGCAAGTTGACACGTGGCTTGCTGTCTATCTGACGCGCTTTTTGTCCCACAAGTTGACACGTGGCTTGTCGGAAAATTTTCTCCTGACAATGCGCATAACGCGTTATTCCACCCAATCGTCAATACACGTCCCTCAGGCTGTCTAACGCGCTTTCCCTCCAACAAGTTGACATGTGGCTTGTCGGAAATTTTTCTCTCCTGAGAGTCGCCATACTGAATCTGGCCTTTAAAGTCAGTTCATTTACCTCCTTGTTCCCGAAAGGACCCTCAGAAATCCTCGAATTTCATCCTTCGTAGAAGAACATATCAAACAGCCAAAATAAGTTCATTTACCTCCTTCTTGTTCCTAAAAGGACCCTCATAAATCCTCAAATTTCATCCTTCGTATAAGAACATATCGAACGGCCAAAATAAGTTCATTTACCTCCTTGTTCCTAAAAGGACCCTAAAAAATCTTCGAATTTCATTCTTCGTAGAAGAACATATCGAACGACTAAAGAAAAATTGTGAATGAGAAAGGTTACCTCGCAGGTCTTATCGGTTTACAGTTCGTAGTGTTGTAACCCCGTATCATGAAAAGATATTATTATGAATTAATAAAATTTGGCCTATGTAATTTGTCGAATCTACAACCTTCACGTTATTAACACAACAATCTAACCAACTGAGCTAATTGGGCATAAGTTTTATGCACATTATAGATCGTTAGCTCCTAATGCAGTCAATCGAGTTTCGTTTGCATAACTTTATGCATAATAAACTTAAAAAAGTCATTATCTTTTAAAGTTCATAGTGTTTTAACTCGTATCATGAAAAGATCTAATTAAAAATAAATGAAATTAGCACATGGAGGTGTCAAACCTGCAACCTTCACGATATTAGCACATCGCTCTAACCAACTTACCTAATAAGCCATAGGTTTTATGCACATTGTAGATTGATAACTCATAATTTAATCAATCGAGTTTAGGTTACATAACTTTTTGCATGATAAACTTAAAACTTTAAGTCAGTATCTTTAAAGTTCGTAATGTTGTAACCCCGTATCATGAAAAAATATTATTAAGAAGAAATGAAATCGGCCCATGCAGGCGTCAAACCAACGACCTTCACATTATTAGCCCGCGTTCTAACAAACTGAGCTAATAGGCCATAGGTTTTATGAACATTGTAGATCGATAGCTCCTCATTCAGTCAATCGAGTTTCGCTTACATAATTTTATGCATAATAAACTTAAAACTATAAGTGATTATCTTTTAAATCTAGTATCATTAAATATATCATTATTGAGAAGGAATGAAATTAACCATGCAAGTGTCATGTAGTAGCTCCTAATATAGCCAATCGAGTTTAGGTTACATAATTTTATGCATAATAAAACTTAAAACTCTTTAATTTCAAGTCATCATGAAATTAGCCCATCCAACCTTCATGTTATTAACACGACGTTCTAACCAACTAATCTAATAGGCCACAAGTTTTATACTCATTGCAGAGTAGTAGCTCCTAAACCAGTCAATCGAGTTTAGGTTACATAATTTTATGCATAATAAACTTAAAACTTTAGGTCGTTATCTTTTAAAGTTTGTAGTGCTTTACCTCCATATCATTAAAGATATCTTTGAGAATTAATTAAATTGACCCATCCAAGTGGCAAACATGCTACCTTCGCACTTAATTAGCGCGACGTTCTAACAAACTGAGCTAATGGACCAAAGGTTTTATGCAACTTGCAGATCAATAGCTCCTAATCTAGCCAATCACTTCATTTTAAAACATTATATTTAAAGTTCGTAGTGTTGTAACCCCGTATCATGAAAAGATGTTATTAAGAGAATTAATGGTATTGTCCCATGGTAAAAGGGAGGTCAATCACTTCATTTTATAAGCCCACTTGAACTGTTTAAAGTCATTCGAAAAATACATTTTTTGACGGCTCTAGGTTAATATTTTGGCTGATCCGGCTTGGGTTTGATACGTTCGGACACTTTCTTCTTTCAACTTTTCAGAAGCTTAAATTAGTATGACTATCTTTTGCCTAGTTAAATTTTTAGAATCGAGTTTAAATTATTAATGCACCGGTAGGTTTAGTTAGTTTATATACTTATGAGTAAGTTTAAATTACTTTATACAAAAGTAGGTGAGTTAATTTCCATAATGAAATTTTAATTTATGGTTGTTGGACTTCTTAGGGAAAATTAAAATTTAGAGGCCAGCATTAAGCTAACGTCAAATGGTTGTAGCTGCTTCGAAGGTTAACCAAGTAAGTGGCCTTACCATCATTTGGTTATAATTGTGTGTTGTATGATGACACGTGCTCGTGGCTTTGCAAATTGTAATAGCCCAAGCTCATCGCTAGCAGATATTGTCTTCTTCGGGTTTTCGAGATTACCTTACGTTTTTGAAACGCATAGAGAAATTTTCACTCCCTTATAAAGAATGTTCCCCTCTCCAACTGTTGTGGGATCTCACAATCCATCCTCTTTCGAGACTCAGTATTCTTGTTGGTACTCGTTACTTTCTCCAATCAATGTGGGATCTCACAATCCACCCCCTTTCAAGCCCAAGCATCCTCGCTAGCACATCGCCCGATGTCTGGCTCTAATACCATTTGTAACCGTCCAAGCCCACCACTAGTAAATATTCTCCTATTTTGACTTTTCCTTTGGGGCTTCTGCTCAAGGGTTTAAAATGTTTTTTGCTATGGAGAGGTTTTCACACCCTTATAAATAATGATTTGTTTCCCTCTCTAACCAATGTGAGATTTAAAAATGCATTTGTTAATTACTAAATGAAAATCAATGCATACACTGTTATTCGTTCTCCCCAGTACACCATTCGGTGTCTGGCTCTGATACCAACATTAACACCCCTAATTTCTTACCATAATTAGAGGTGTCAAACATGCATGCCTTAATTAACATATGCGGACATTGAAATGATACATTTTCAAATGAAGTCATAGACTTACACATTTAATTTAAAACAAGAAAGTAAGAAATAACGTAGTTTTAAAACATGAAAAAGTTTTGTGTATATCCCATAGGGTCGAGACTTTATCCAAAGTACATGTGTAAGCTTGTGAGTGCAACAGCCCACCACTACTCGAATGGTAGTGTGCCCTTTTTTATCTTATGTAAACCTGGAAAGAATTCCATGACTTAATCTCTAAGTTGTTGAACCTTTGAGTACCCATCAGATTCACTAACCAACGGTTTGGGCATATCCTTTAACAACTATCTATGTGACCTACCACGTTGAAGAACTTAACCAACTTGGGATTCACTCACTATGTATCAGTAATTTAGTGTGGTATTCACATTAAGGATGAGGAAAATAATCTCATGTTCGTTTGGTAAATATGAATTTGGATACTTACTTTTTGAGTTGTCTTAATACTCTACCTAGTCATCTCTTCATAACATCATTAAATCTTACTTACCTTCATATATCATCTAGTACATCCTTATACTATAACTAAGGCCAGCAAATTCCTTAATTTTTGAAATCTCTTCTCACAAACTCATTGTAAGTGCGAGTTGTAATCGCATGCATTGAATGAGTTAAACTCAAAACTTTTCAACAAACCTTCTACCTTGTCAAAGCTAGGAAACTTACAACTTTATATCTCTAAATAAGTCGAGACAAACTACAATTTGTTCCTCCTTTAAAATGGTTCACCAGACCATATTCTATAATATTTAATGTATAAGGAAAATACTTTTGTTTAACCAAGACTCTACATCGGAGAGTTTGGTATAACGCTCATTACATAGAGGTATCAAGTTGGCTTAAGGGCTCATCTTGTTATCTTTTTTGTCTCTGATTAGCCTCCTATAATCGATATGAACACTATTATAAAACAAGTTTAGAAACCTTGTTAAATATCTAATTCATAAAAATTACTTGAGCTATGGGAAATTAGTGAGCCCAACAACATCACTCTAACTCACACAACTATGTCGAACTCCGAGAAAACCTTTTAACCTTGCCTTCTTGGTTCATATGCTTGAGGGAACCCTTGTTTCTACATGTATGCATGTTTTTTTTTCTTTTTAATAACTATCTGGATCAACTCTTAATGTTCAATATATCGTCATGTGTGCCCATTATTTCCTCTTAACGAAAAAAGATATTGCTCTCTAAAACAAATGTTGAGGAGCGTGAAGTCCTGACTTAGTAGCTCATGTGTCTATGGCAGGGTCTACCTTAACTCTGCCAAGTTGTCCTGGCCACTAAAAAAAATCAAGTAGATTCAAGCTTCATATCTCGTGTGGGTATTAATGTTGGAATAACTTAGATATAACATTCAACCTTATTTCAAACCTTCCTAATTTTTTAGAGTTCATACCTTAAACACGTTCTAATTTCCTCATGTGATCTTGCATACTTACCCTTAAGGTCATAAATGGGTTTCTTAAAAAGTTTATTTAACCATTGAGGTCTTTTAGAATCTTGAAAACATTTTATAATTCTTATAGGGGTATGTTGATCATTTACCACCCGAAATCTTGGTTAAATCTGGAAATAATACAATGGCCTTGTAACTTTGTATAAAATCTTTGAATCATGACATATTCAAATGGTCTTCTAAGTATGTTATAGAAGAGACAACTCATTAAATCCAACAACCAAATTTAAAATGTAGTTTAGTTGCCCAGTAATTAGAGAGAATATGTATGGCATCAATTTTATAAAATTTACGAAAATCTAGAAGTTTTTTAACATCGATTTAAGCTATCTCTATAAAGCCTGAAGTAGGAGCTTTCATTTGGAGAAAGAATCGAGCCAAGTCGAGCCTTCAACTGTGAGTTGTTATAGCCTCTGCGATTTTGGGTTTCTTACTGTCTGATTTCTTCCAAATTTGAGAGCCATAGTCAACCATTTTCCTTCAAACCTACTTTTGCACCTTCTAAATTAGAATATCCAAAAGCTTCGTGATGAAATAAAGTGTTGAAGGTGCCTCAAACACAACTTCTCAATTTGGTCCGTCTTTAAAGGAAGATGGTTGAAGCTCGAAAATTAAATACGAGCCTACATGCAAATTTGTCAAGAAACTTATCATGTTCGATTTTTAAACCTCCAAATAATATTTACGTAGAAGACCACGAAGGTTAACAATGTTGGGTCTTATGTCCTAAAACTCATAGTTTGTAAACAAAAACATATTCTATTTTCAATAAAGTTATTATTGTTGTTTATTCAGTAAAAATTGTTATTGAATAAAGTGAACTTTACAATCATTAATTTACATCCAATAAACTAAGAACACTCTGGCTATAGTATGATTACTTCAACTTTATGTAGAGACATAAGAGTTGATCAAGTTCAAGTATATAGTCAAAATGATCTATAGTACAAGATTAAGGCGGAGTACCTTATTTTGGGGACACTATAGATGCGGCCCACTTTTGTATATGATATAAACAATGTGATCACTAAAATTGTACATGTGAAGACATGTGAGTGAGGGTGTCCTATGCAATGAGTATTGCATAAGATCGGACCATGAAGAAAATCACTCACTTTATAATGTCGTTTACTGTTGAGACTGATTTTCTTTTCATTCGATGACCTAGGTAACTCGATCTTAATCCTGAGCTAACCATGAACTCCTGTTTCTCGGAATTATCCTTAGATTTGCATGGGTGAGAGTGACTCAAGTTCGCCGATTTAATAGGCCTCCCATTTCAGGGGTAAGATTGGGTAAATGGATAGGGACGTGAGGTGCAAGATGAAATTCGCTCCTACCTACTTTTAGGGATAAAAGAGAGATAGTTCTCTTAAGTACTGACTCCTAGTCTTGAACAAGGGGCCCCACCCTCTCATTGGCCTGAGAGGGATCCGGTTTACTGGTTGGACCACAAACCAATTGGTCATTAGAGGATTAGTGAGACATAAGAAACAAGAAGTAACTATAGGGGTAAAACTGTAAATTGACCCAGCTCTAGTTACGAACAACCTGTGAAGGATCGACTTACTAATCATGGTTATATCAAATGGACAGAAATATATCTATAGTGAGGAGAGTGCAACTATTATGCTATAGTGGAATGTCCTAGTAGTTAACGAATGTTGGTTAACAAGGTTAATGAGTTTAACCGGTTAATCTTGGATCGTTGGAGCCCATGATCTATTGGTCCATTAGGTCTCTCTGCTAGCTCATATCGGACTAAACCATAGAACAGTGTGACGAGTGAGTTTGAAGTGTTCGAATTCAAATTAGGGAGAATGCTCTACATATATATGATATATTTAACCACATTTTTGTTTTATTTACGAATTAAACAAAAAAGAGAGAGTCTGAGATATTTAAATAAGATTTAATACCTTAATAAAATATGTGTCGGAATTAATTGGGATTGTCATTTGAATTAATATTAAATATTAATTAAATAGTTTAATTGATCATTTAATATTACTTTAATTTGAAATTAATAATTCAAATTGATTGTTAATTAAAATGAAGAAAGTCAACATGTTGACTTCATTTTATGGAAAAATCCATGTTAGTGAAATTTTGAGGTGTCAAAATTTGGTTTAACCAAACTTGCATACTTGCCAAATTTTGAGATGTCAAAATTTGGTTTAACCAAACTTGCATACTTGCCAAATAAACCCCACAAATTAGAGTGGAATTTTAAGTGTCAAAATTTGGTTAACTCAAACATGCATGTTTGCCACATAATCCAAAACATTTGAGTGAAATTTTGAGTGTCAAAATTTGATGATCTCAAATTTGCATGAACACGCAAACATGACTCTATAAATAGAGTGATCATAATACATTAAAGGTCTTCTTGTTGGTGAAAAACCTTGAGAATAACCTCTCACAAACTCTCTCTTCATATATACAAAATTCCTCCCAAGTTTAAGTCGTTCACCGGATCCCACAATCCCGTTCTAAGGCCGGAGAATAGTGGAGAAGACACTAGTGGTGGTTCGAAACCGGTTCGTGAGGAAAGAGGAATTTAAACTAGAAAAGGATAGTATTCAAACTCATTAAGTTTTAATACTTATGAACATACTAGTTATTTACTATAATTGATGTTCTAAAAGTGCCTAAGATCCAAATTGCTTCCGCATGTGTTATATTAACACCTTCAATTGGTATCAGAGAAGTTTTAGGCACTTTATTTTCATTAATTTGATTATGGTGGGTACCATTTCATGAATGAAATTTTGTGGTTGCTAAAGTGGATTGTTTTGGTTTTGGCATTTTTTTATGCTTCCATTTGATACAATTATTGTAATAAGCCTAATGTGTATGGGTTTTAATGAATGAAGAAAGGACTGTAATTTTTATGGAGTTATTAGAGTTTATTTTAGGTTGTAATTGATCGAAAATGGAAGAGATAGCAAGCTTAACCGAAGAAGAAGATGAAATTTGCAGTTTGGGTGTTTTTTCTGCCTTTGGAGTCCGGTTCAACGTTTTTAAGGGTTGGTTCGCCCAGTTAGTGATCCTCGGGAGCGGTTCAAGTTATTTTTAATTATTAATGTAATAATTTAGTTAATTGTTTGTTTTAAAATGCCAAAATCAATCCACTTTAGCGTGTTTAATTAATTATGCATTATGAATGTATGTTTTAATTAAATAGAAAAGGCATATGCATAAAGTATGTCATATAGATTTAAAATCCCACCATAGGCTAAGCATGTTTCATGCATTCCAAGTATGTTATAAGTGTTATAATGTATAGTATGCATGTTTAGGGTTCCATGAGTGATAGATATAAATTGTTATATTATTGCATGGAATGAATGATTATATAATTGTTATATAAAGCATGTTAGATGCATGTTATAGGTTATTTTCAACGTCATAAAACGAGATAGACGTTAAAATCTATAATAAAGATAAGTGCATGCTCATTTAGGGTTAAGAACCAAGCACGATCAATTTTAATAGTTAAAATAGGTCGATGTCTTACAAAATTGCGGTTACGTGAAAGCTCACATGACACGATCTTGTCTAAAGGCTGGAGGTACTTAAGTTGACGGTTTACGGAACACCTACTACCAGGAGATCGGACCAGTACTTGAGCTTAGTGAGCCCAGTTTTATGAGCATGCTTAAGTGATATAGGTTTTAGAAAAATCATCTAGACTTAAGTTATATTTAATTAGCCAGAATATACCTAAGTAATAATTATACCCAACCGTCTAAAATACTTAGTGGGAGGAAAAAGATATATGAGATACATCGTTTTCCTTTTACGCTCTCTAGAAAATTCACACCGTGAGATTCATGCTCGGCCTTGCGTCGCCCTAAGAGCATCCTCCATTCCGAAAGTATTTTATAGTAAGTGGGAGAAGGAAGTATATCAACACCTCCTATGGTCTCCACCACTAGGTTGCACTGTGAGATTCCCATGTTCCAGCTGCATGTTGCCCTAGAGCAACTACCCATTTGGAGGGTCGTAACATGGGAATTGAAACAACACAAACTTCAGAAATGGATAGGATTTATTAGGTCTGTTCCCAACTTCGGCTTTTTCATTCGATAACATTGTTAGGACCAATCTCTGAGGTCTAAAAATGGCGGGTCACACTTACGAAGAATTACTAAGAGTTAGTATATTCTTGATCAAAATAGCGATAACTAAAAACACTATCGGAACAAGAGTTATTCTTGGATTAGTGTTTAAAGTCAAGAATGTCTTGGTTTAGTGAATGAGTGATTGACTGCCCATCGGTAGCAGTTGCTCTAACTCACTAAAGTATCGTTGCAAATTAATAATTTTTTGGTACATTATTACATTTGCTAAAACTGATTTGATTAAATAGGATCAAGTCAAATCACTAATAGAATTTTCTTTGTATCACACAGCATGACAAACTCAATAGTACAATTACTCGCTTCTGAGAAATTAAACGACGACAATTACGCAACTTGGAAATCAAACCTAAACATAATACTGGTAATTGATGATTTAAGGTTTGTTTTAAATGAGGAATATCCTCCAAACCCCAACTCAAATGCAAACCGAACAGTTCGGGATGCGTATGGCAGATGGATAAAGGGAAATGACAAAGCTCGAGTGTACATTCTAGCCAGCATATCTGATGTTTTGGCTAAGAAACACGATGTTATGGGTACTGCTAAAGAGATTATGGAATCTCTAAAAGGGATGTTTGGACAACCGTCCTTCTCCCTTAGACATGAATCTATAAAATACATTTACAACTGCCGTAATGAAAGAAGGGATCTCAGTTAGAGAACATGTCCTAGACATGATGGTCCATTTCAATGTGGCAGAAGAAAATGAAGTTGTCATTCATGAGAAGAGTCAAGTCAGTTTTATAATGATGTCTCTTCCGAAGAGCTTCTTCCAGTTCCGCACAAATGTGGTAATGAACAAAATAGAATATAACTTGACTACTCTTCTCAATGAGCTACAGACTTATCGATCCCTCTTAATGAACAAGGGACAAATAGGAGAAACAAATGTTGCTATCTCCAAGAAATTACTACGAGGATCATCCTCCAAAAATAAGTCTAGATCTTCAACTTCTAAAAGTGTTTTGATGAAGAAGAAGGGTAAAGGAAAAAATAAGATTTCTACTAACCGCAAACACAAGGTTCAAAAAGCAACTAAAGGAAAATGTTTCCATTGCAACGAAAATGAGCACTGAAAGAGAAACTGCCCAAAATACCTTGTTGAGAAGAAAGCCGAAAAGACACAACAAGGTAAATATGATTTACTAGTTGTAGAAATATGTTTAGTAGAGTATGACAACTCAACTTGGATATTAGATTCAGGGGCGACTAATCATATTTGTTCTTTTTACCAGGAAACTAGCTCCTATAGAATGCTTGTGGACGGCGAGATAACACTCAGGGTTGGAACAAGAGAGGTTGTCTCAGTAAGATCAGTAGGAAATTTAAAGTTGTTTTTTTGGAGATAGATTCGTTATATTAGATAATGTACTTTTTGTTCCTGAAATGACTACAAATCTAATATCTATCTCTGGTTTATTAGAACAATTGTATAAAGTATCTTTTGAAATCAATGAAGTGTTCATTTGTAAAAGAGGTATTCATATTTGTTCTGCAAAACTAGAAAATAACTTATATATGTTAAAACCGAGCAAAACAAAAGCCATTTTAAATACCGAGATGTTTAAAATAGCTGAAACTCAAAATAAATGACAAAAGATTTCTCCTAATACCTATCTTTGGAACTTAAGACTAGGCCACATTAATCTCAATAGGATTGAGATATTGGTTAAAAGAGGACTTCTAAATGAGTTAGAAGACAACTCTTTACCTCCATGTGAGTCTNAAAGAATCTGTATGGCTTAGAAAGTTCTTAATTGATTTGGAGATCGTTCCAAATATGCATCTTCCCGTCACTCTTTATTGTGATAACAGTGGAGCAGTTGAAAATTCAAAAGAACCAAGAAGCCATAAGCGATGAAAACATATTGAGAGCAAATATCATCTCATAAGGGAGATTGTGCAACGAGAAAATGTGATTGTCACACAGATAGCTTCAGAGCACAACATTGCTGATTTATTTACAAAGTCCATCACGGCTAAAGTGTTTGAAGGGCACCTAGTGAGTCTAGGACTACGAGTTATGTAATCTAGGGCAAGTGGGAGAAAAGGCATGAGTATG